>NC_142483.1:62390625-62546562 GCF_049115385.1 Moschus berezovskii
TTACAACCTTATAACATCTTAAGGTTGTTAGATGTCATCAGTTTAAGAAGAGGCATCACATGAGATTATTGTTGAAGGTATCTGCAGACTTGGAGAAAGTCTTTTCTTTGAAGTGGAGATGTTCACCACGGGAAGCCTTCCACAGATGAAGAGGGGAGTGCTCCGCAGACCCAGCAGTTAGACGGATTATGAAATGCTGCATAGGAGTGAGCCCAGGACAGGAAGGCATTGTCATGAGGGTCAAGCAGCAGACTCAAGATTTTTGGAGTCAGCAGAAGTAGGCTCACATAGATTATCAGGCCCATCTGAAAAGTACAAAGTCAGAGCACAGAAAGTAAAGACATAAAATGAAGTAACTTAGTTCCGGTCAGGGTCAGTTCAGTCAGTTCAGTTCAGTTCAGTTCAGTTCAGTCGTTCAGTCGTGTCCGACTCTTTGTGACCCCATGAACCACAGCACGCCAGACTTCCCTGTCCATCACCAACTACTGGAGTTCACTCAAACTCATGTCCATCGAGTCGGTGATGCCATCCAGCCATCTCATTCTCTGTCGTCCCCGTCTCCTCCTACCCCCAATCCCTCCCAGAATCAGACTCTTTGCCAGTGAGACAACTCGTCACATGAGGTGGCCAAAGTATTGCAGTTTCAGCTTCAGCATAAGTCCTTCCAATGAACACCCAGGATTGATCTCCTTTAGAATGGACTGGTTGGATCTCCTTGCAGTCCAAGGGACTCTCAAGAGTCTTCTCCAGCACCACAGTTCAAAAGCATCAATTCTTCGGCGATCAGCTTTCTTCACAGTCCAACTCTCACATCCATACATGACCACGGGAAAAACCATAGCCTTGACTAGACGGACCTTGGTTGGCAAAGTAATGTCTCTGCTTTTTAATATGCTATCTAGGATGGTCATAACTTTCCTTCCAAGGAGTAAGCGTCTTTTAATTTCATGGCTGCAATCAGCATCTGCAGTGATTTTGGAGCCCCAAAAAATAAAGTCTGACACTGTTTCCACTGTTTCCCCATCTATTTCCCATGAAGTGATGGGACCAGATGCCATGATCTTTGTTTTCTGAATGTTGAGCTTCAAGCCAACCTTTTCACTCTCCTCTTTCACTTTCATCAAGAGGCCTTGGAGTTCCTCTTCACTTTCTGCCATAAGGGTGGTGTCATCTGCATATCTGAGGTTATTGATATTTCTCCCAGCAATCTTGATTCCAGCTTGTGCTTCTTCCAGCCCAGCGTTCCTCATGATGTACTCTGCATATAAGTTAAATAAGCAGGGTGACAATATACAACCTTGACATACTCCTTTTCCTATTTGGAACCAGTGTGTTGTTCCATGTCCAGTTCTAACTGTTGCTTCCTGACCTGCATACAGGTTTCTCAAGAGGCAGGTCAGGTGGTCTGGTATTCCCATCTCTTTCAGAATTTTCCACAGTTTATTGTGATCCACACAGTCAAAAGCTTTGGCATAGTCAATGAAGCAGAAATAGATGTTTTTCTGGAACTCTCTTGCTTTCTCCATGATCCAGAAGATGTTGGCACTTTGATCTCTGGTGCCTCTGCCTTTTCTAAAACCTGCTTGAACATTTGGAAGTTCACGATTCACATATTGCTGAAGCCCGGCTTGGAGAATTTTGAGCATGACTTAACTAGCGTGTGAGATGAGTGCAATTGTGTGGTAGTTTGAGCATTCTTTGGCATTGCCTTTCTTTGGGATTGGAATGAAGACTGACCTTTTCCACTCCTGTGGCCACTGCTGAGTTTTCCAAATTTGCTGGCATATTGAGGGCAGCACTTTGACAGCATCATCTTTCAGGATTTGAAATAGCTCCACTGGAATTCCATCACCTCCACTAGCTTTGTTCATAGTGATGCTCTCTAAGGCCCACTTGACTTCACATTCCAAGATGTCTGGCTCTAGGTCAGTGATTACGTTATTGTGACTATCTTGGTAGTGAAGATCTTTTTTGTACAGTTCTTCTGTGTCTTCTTGCCACCTCTTCTTAATATCTTCTGCTTCTGTTAGGTCCATACCATTTCTGTCCTTTATCGAGCCCATCTTTGCATGAAATGTTCCCTTGATATCTCTAATTTTCTTGAAAAGATCTCTTGTTTATCCTATTCTGTTGTTTTCCTCTATTTCTTTGCATTGATTGCTGAGGAAGGCTTTCTTA
Organism: Moschus berezovskii; assembly: GCF_049115385.1. NCBI lineage: Eukaryota > Metazoa > Chordata > Mammalia > Artiodactyla > Moschidae > Moschus > Moschus berezovskii. The sequence continues at coordinate 62,392,804 of NC_142483.1, forward strand.
TCTCTCCTTGCTATTCTTTGGAGCTCTGCATTCAGATGCTTATATCTTTCCTTTCCTCCTTTGCTTTTCACTTCTCTTCTTTTCACAGCTATTTGTAAGGCCTCCTCAGACAGCCATTTTGCTTTTTTGCATTTCTTTTCCATGGGGATGGTCTTGGTCCCTGTCTCCTATACAATGTCACGAACCTCCATCCAGAGTTCATCAGGCACTCTATCTATCAGATCTAGACCCTTAATTCTATTTCTTACTTCCACTGTATAATCATAAGGGATTTGATTTAGGTCATATCTAAAGGGTCTAGTGGTTTTCCCTAGACCCTTTCTTCAATTTAAGTCTGAATTTGGCAATAAGGAGTTCACGATCTGAGCCACAGTCAGCTCCTGGTCTTGTTTTTGCTAACTGTATAGCACTTCTCCATCTTTGGCTGCAAAGAATATAATCAATCTGATTTCGGTGTTGACCATCTGGTGATGTCCATGTGTAGAGTCTTCTCTTGTGTTGTTGGAAGAGGGTGTTTGCTATGACCAGTGCGTTCTCTTGGCAAAACTCTATTAGCCTTTGCCCTGCTTCATTCCGTGGTCCAAGGCCAAATTTGCCTGTTACTCCAGGTGCTTCTTGACTTCCTATTTTTGAATTCCAGTCCCCTATAATGAAAAGGACATCTTTTTTGGGTGTTAGTTCTAAAAGGTCTTGTAGGTCTTCATATAACTGTTCAACTTCGGCTTCTTCAGCATTACTGGTTGGGGCATAGACTTGGATTACTGTAATATTGAATGGTTTGCCTTGGAAATGAACAGAAATCGTTCTGTCTTTTTAAAGATTGCATCCAAGTACTGCATTTCGGACTCTTGTTGACCATGATGGCTACTTCATTTCCTCTAAGGGATTCCTGCCCACAATAGTAGATATAATGGTCACCTGAGTTAAATTCACCCATTCCAGTCCATTAAGTCGATTGTGATGTACCCATGAATCAATTCCTGGCACTTTGACAGCTGTGGGAGAAGAAAGAATAACCTGATAAGGGCTTTCCCAGAGGGGCTCAAGGGATGGGCCCCAAGACCCCAATGTTTTTATGAGGACCTCGGTTCCTGGCTCAAATAGAGGCTTGCTTGACTCAGAGACTGGGTCAGAAGTTGTCTCCCGAAGTTCCCCTAATGCCTGTTGAAAAGCTGAGAGCTGAGTTACATAGTTAATTCCAAGGCTTCAGGGTCTATAACAATGTCTGTGCCTAAGAAAGGCCTTCCATAAATACATTCAAAGGGAGACAGTCCCTCCTTTTTTGGGGTACTTTGAGCCCTCATTAAAGCTATGGGTAGGACTTTAATCCAATTATCCTGCGTCTCTTGAGTTAATTTGCGCAGATGTCTTTTGATAATGTCATTAGCGTTTTCAACCTTTCCTGAGGATTGGGGTCTCCAGGAACAGTGTAATTGATACTCTATTCCTAGAGCTTTAGATACCCACTGTATGCTGCAGTCCATGGGGTCGCAAAGTCGGACACGACTGAGCGACTGAACTGAAATGAGTTATAGCAGCTTTAAAGGTGGAGCCATTATCACTTGGGACCGCCTGATTACCAGTGGGGAGGGCAGCTATCTCGACCTCCCTCTTCCCTACTGATTCATTACTAAGTCATTCATCTCGATAAGCAACCACTTTTCCCAAAACTCGACTTTTTGAGTCGAGAATCAGCGTTTGTCCCAAGCTATACATCACATCCTTCCAAGTAAGGTCATACAAGCAGAGTAACATCTTTAAAAGCTTTATTTTCTGGGTCCTCTAAATATTCTCCCAGATCCTCCTTGATTCTTTGTATTTCTTGATAAGAAAAAGGCTTATTAACTCTCATAGACTGATTATTTCTCCTGGTGGGTGCTTCATGAAGAGGCAACAGCTTGTGTGGCTGTTCCTCAGTTTCTCTGGCTGCTCTGCACATATGATCCCAGGGATAGATTGGAGAAACCTGCCTTTCTTTATCTCTTTGTCTCCTGTCCTCCTAGCAAAGTAGGAGGACAGGAGGGAGCTAAAGGAGTCACATCCAAATCTATACGCTTAGGATATAAGTCTGGCATATTTCGCAGAGAGAAAAAGGGCAATGCTACTTGTACCCAATTCCCTTGTTTTCTACAGAACCGGTCTAATTATAAAATAGTATTATACTTAAGAGACCCTCCAAGCAGCCACCGTTCTCCATCCTCCAATGGATACCATGGCCATGCAGTATCACATAGGAAGACCAGGTGTGTCTTCTTTAAGCCCTAGGGATCAAATCTCTCTCTTGGGCCGGACTGGTATTCTAACAGTGCCTCCCACTCTAATAAACTTTATCCTCCTCTCATTCTGCCTCACATATGAAAATTCTTTTCCAATCCATGCATGGACCACAATAGGGGTTGGTTAAAACATATGATGGTCCACCATGCAGTGAAATGCTACATACCTAGTATAACTCATATTGAAGAAGAATATTTACTTTCACTGAACTAACACTACTCATAATTTCAAAACATATTTTAAAACCAACAGCTTTTTTTTTTTTTTTTAATTGGACCTCCTCCGCTCCAATGGTAACCACCACTGCCTGGAATCAGGCCACTTTATCAGTTGCCCATTCCCCAAACTCTTACCTAACCCTTTAAGATTCACACCTACTTTGGGTCTCACAAACCCCTGTAGCTTTACTTTTCAGCTCACACTTACAGAGCATTATCTTCTGAACTCAAGGCATCAATTATGACTTTCCATTTTACTGAAGGAAAGAAGGGTTCTCAAAACATTGAATGGGTTCTCTAGAGGTTAATAGGCTGAGAAATGGAATATTTTCTCCCATATCATTAAACAAGGATGTCACAGTCACCAGTGATTACAGCTATCATGGATGGTAAGCTTGTGAGCCACAACGGAACTCACGAAGGAAAGAATACCTGCCATCCCAATGTTCACAGCAGTACTATTTATAATAGTTAGGACATGGAAGCAGCCTAGATGTCCATCAACAGAAGAATGGATAAAGAAGCTGTGGTACATATGTATAATGGAATATTACTCAGTCATAGAAACGAATGCATTTGAGTCTGTTCTAATGAGGTGGATGAACTTAGAGCCATAATAGAGTGAAGTGAGTCAGAAAGAGAAAAACAAATATTGTATATTAACGCATATATATGGAATCTAGAAAGATGGTGCTGATGGACCTACTCGCAGGGCAGCAATGGAGACATGGACAGAGAAAACAGACTAATGGACATGGTGCAGGGGGTGGGGGGAGGGAGAGAATGGGACAAATGGAGAGAGTAACATGGAAACATGTACTTGTTATTCAGTCACCAAGTTGTATCCAACTCTTTGTGATCCCATGGGCTGTAGCACGCCAGGCTTCCCTGTCCCTCATCATCTCCCAGAGTTTGCCCAAGTTCATGTCCATTGAATTGGTGATGCCATCCAACCATCTCATCCTCTGTACACTACTGTATGTAACATAGACGCCAATGGGAATTTGCTGCATGGCTCAGGGAACTCAAATGGGGACCCTGTAACAACCTAGAGGGGTGGGATGGGGTGGGAGGTGGGAGAGAGGTTCATGAGGGAGGGGATGTAGGTATACCTATGGCTGATTCACGATGATGTGTGGCAGAAACCAACAATATCATAAAGCAATTATCCTTCAATTAAAAATAAAATTTTTAAAAAGAGAGAGAATATATGCCATCTAGCAGCTGTCAGACTGCAGTCACTATCTACAGTGAGCCCCCAGGAAGTTTAGGATGTAAAAACAGAATACTGGCCCCAGAAAGCTGGAGTACATATCAAAGGAATGGTTTCAGGAAGCCCAGCCTCTTACATCTCTCCATACATTAGAAAAGTGCTAAATTCCTTAACTTGGGTTATCTAGTTTTCTTTAATGATAACCTTTTGATACTCAGACTACCTGTCCTTTGTTACAAAACTTCTATATAAGTTGGCTCCTCCCTTCACCTTCTCCAAGCAGTTCTCTCAGGGTCACTTGAGATTCTGTCTCCAGGCTTAAAGTCCTAAAAATTCCCACTGAATAAAACATAACTCTCAGCTTTTAGGTTGTTAATCTTTAAGTCAACAAGGCCATCTACCAGGAAACGTATTAATCACTTTACAAATATTAACTCATTCAATCCTCATAGAGAGGAGTGAGTGAGTGAAGTGAAGTCGCTCAGTCGTGTCTGACTCTTTGCGACCCTGTGGACTGTAGCCCACTAGGCTCCTCCGTCCATGGGATTCTCCAGGCAAGAATACTGGAGTGGGTTGCCATTTTCTTCTCCCGGGGAACTTCCCGACCCAGGGATCAAACCCAGGTCTCCCGCATTGCAGGCAGACGCTTTAACTTCTAAGCCACAGGGAATCCAGGGACCTATTATTATCCTCGTTTTTCAACTGAAAAAAACTGTGGCCCTGGGAAGGTTCTGTCTTAAGGTTCCACAGATGGTAATTAGTAGAGGTGAGATTTCAATCCAGGTATTTTGGCTCCAGAGCCAAGGCACAACTTTATTGTCTCTTAACTCTTATTATTAGTAAAAATAATGATAATAATATTTAATATAACACAGAAGTGTAATCAACGATGATTTTCATTGTCCAGAGCTTTTTACTAAGTGTTCTTCCTTACAAGAGCTCATTTACCTCTGAAAACTCATTTTGCTGAGACAAGAACTGAGGTTCAAGTACCCATCATTGATGCTGTGAAACCCACTGCAGGAATTCCAGAGCCATTTACTATTTACAAATAGTGGAGAAGGCAATGGCAAGCCACTTGCCTAGAAAATCCCATGGATGGAGGAGCCTGGTAGGCTGCAGTCCGTGGGGTCGCTAAGGGTTGGACACGACTGAGCGACTTCACTTTCACTTTTCACTTTCACACACTGGAGAAGGAAATGGCAATCCACTCCAGTGTTCTTGCCTGGAGAATCCCAGGGAAGGGGGAGCCTGGTGGGCTTCCGTCTATGGGGTCACACAGAGTCGGACACGACTGAAGTGACTTAGCAGCAGCAGCAGCATGAATAAATAGTATAATGTAAAGAATAATTGATGCTTTTGAACCGTGGTGCTGGAGAAGACTCTTGAGAGTCCCTGGGACTGCAAGGAGATCCAACCAGTCATTCTAAAGGAGATCAATCCTGGGTGTTCATTGGAAGGACTGATGCTAAAGCTGAAACTCCAATACTTTGGCCACCTCATGCGAAGAGTTGACTCACTGGAAAAGATCCTGATGCTGGGAGGGACTGGGGGCAGGAGGAAAAGGGGACGGCAGAAAATGAGATGGCTGGATGGCATCACCGACTCGATGGACATGAGTTTGAGTGAACTCCGGGAGTTGGTGATGGACAGGGAGGCCTGGCGTGCTGTGATTCATGGGGTCGCAAAGAGTCGGACACTACTGAGCGACTGAACTGAAAGAATAATAAAAAGTGCCCCCACAGTCCTCAAGCCTTCACAATGTGATTTTACACATCTTTTTACAATGGGTAACTGACTCCGAGGCCAACATTTGTGCAACACGGTATACCAGGTAAGAAATAGCAAAGTTACTGTTTTGCTTAATAACAAAACACATCTTCACACACCAGCGCTAAAGAAAGTATTTTCTTAAGGAAATCAAACTCAAATCTGGGAGGTTCTGACTTCACCTGGGTCCTGCAGCTGTTCAGCAGCCCCAGGGCAGGTTCTCCCGCTGGTTTGGCACCGCAGGCGTCTTCCAGCGGCCGCTGACCTCTATGTAGCGGAGCACCTGAGCAGGTGGGAGGATCAGGCCTGCGGGTCGCGCACCGCCCTCGTCCTCGGTGCCACCCAGCGCTGTCCGCGCGCCCACTGCCGCCCGCCCCCAACTCTGGGCCGCTCGGAGCGGGCCCTGGACCCCCTCCCGAGGCCGCAGCGCCCTAGACGCTCAGGACCGATGCCCGGCTTCAGCCTCATCTGGCCGCCGGCGCACCCACACCCTTCGCCGGCTGACCCCGGGCCCTCCCAGCCTTCCCCGCCGCCTGCTGGCGGAGTCGGGCCGGCGAGAGGCCCCTCCCCGGCGGAGCGGCTCAGCGCGGAGGAAGCACAGGCGGCGACAGCGCCGAGGCCTCGTCGCCCTCATGGCGTCGTCCGGGTGAGTGCGGCGCTGGCGGCCACGCCGCTGCGGGCTGCGCGGTGGGCGCTCCGGCCCCCCGCCGGCGGCCTGCCCCTGCCCGCGGCTCCGGACCCCCGCCCGCCCGGCCCTCGGCCGTCTGCTGCCGACCTTGGCCGCGGGCGGCCCAGGCGGGGGCAGGGGCGGGCTGGGGGCGCGGGCGGAGGCTCTGAGCTTGGGGGGCGGGATCGGGGTCCGGGGCCGCGGAGGCGGGTAGCGCGGGGGACGAGGGCTTGGGGCGCGGGCGCGACGACTCCCCACCCCCACTGGCGCCCGGGGCCTGGAGCCGCAGCGCCCGGAGCTCGGCTGGGCTCTGCCACCCTGCCTTCCGCATCTGTTTTCTCCGCTTGTTCTCGTTAGAGTTGATGCTGGGCTCTCATCACAGTCAGGACGCAGCCTGAATGTCCCCGAATGTCAGGGGTAAGGGCAGGGTCAGCCCTCCACTTGGCCAGGTCGGGGCCTCCTTCCTGGTCTGGGCCGTGGGCCTGGTTACAGTGGCTACCGCGATTCCGACTTCACCTTCATTCTACCGTCTTGGTGTTGAAATGTTCTTTTAGGAAGTGATGGTGACACACAGAGTTTGTAATTTAAAAACATTTTTTATTGCAAAGTAAAACCTCAGCAATTCATTATGATCATGAAAGCTAGGATTGACAGAATTAATCAAACAGCTATGCTTAACAGAGGAGGAAAATCAGTCTCAAGGTCATTGCTTTAGTTGTTACTAGTATTCATTTGACTGTTGTCCACTGTTGAAGAGTGTTGTAGACCTAGTGGCTCTGATAGCAATTCAAATTGTACATCCTTTCACATCTCACAGGGCTTTTACCGGTTCGTGGTGTGGGGGTGGGGTTGCTGCGAGGTAGAAATAATGGATATTACGACGCTTACAGGTGATGGGAGTTCACTCATGCCATGGCTTAGCGAACTGACTCAGTGCAGTGGGCCTTAATGGAGCAAGCTGGATTTGACTCCACCAAGTCATAGGCATTTTCCATCTACTGCCCTCTTTCTAGGTTTGGGGAGGAGCAGTCAGAAGTACCCAGTACTTTGAGGTTGTAAATATAATAAAGAGTCATTCCTCAGAAGGCCATGTTGATTCACCCAGAGGTTCAAGGTCCCACTGTGTTGCTGGCCCTCTTGTCAGGAAAGGGTGAGGCAGGGCAGACTGGAAGCAGCAAGGGCTGGCTGAGGCTGTGTGGGACTTCCGTGAGGCCTTTTAGCAAGTGATGGTGCATTTGGTGTCCACTACTTTGTAGTCATGGGTCAGAGGTGGACTTAATGCTTGGCTGGCATGCCCTTCTGTGAGCCAGTAGTCCCTAAACTGTGTCCCTGTGGTGGATTATGTAAGTGCAGATTTGATATTTGCGGTTGGAAGTATTTTTGAGTGATCTCATAAGTCTGCAGTTGGTACTTATTTCTTAGAGGTACCCATTTGAAAACTGAGGTCACATTTTTAGTATACTTTATTTTCATTTCATGGAAAGAACTATGTATGTACAAATTTGGGAACAGTCTGCATCTCCAGATGTCTGAGGGCTTTGCTGATAGACCAGTGTCTAGCCAGGGAGACCTGGTTTCCTAAGATCCTTTGGCCTTTCCAAGTCAGTCTACTAGACGGGGCGCTACAGCAGTAAGTCCAGAGATTCAGGGCAGGGATGGGATTGGAGCCATGATTTCTGCTGGGCTGTTTATGGAACAGCCTCCAAATCTAGTGTTCTTTTCTAAGTGACAATTTCCATAAGAGAGTTTGTAAGGAAAGAAGAAATTCTGACAGTTTTTGAGGACCTTACCAATGTGCTAGACATTATAGAAAAGAAAATGGCAAAATGAAATCATGAAAGGGAAAAGATATATTTGAGATGCCTCACAGCTCAGTGTGTTTGGAACTATGTAGAGATAAGGCCGGAGATGGAGGCAGGGTCAAACTGCAGGACCTAGCCTCCTTTTGTGGGTTTACTACCCACTGTTCATGGAAGGATGTTTGTCATTCAGCTCTTGGGCAGTGCATGTGACAGCAGTTTGGAGATGGCAGAGGGGACAGGAGAGATGGAGCTCATTAGCCTGCTACCGTCTGCCCTCTTTTGCAGGCCTTCCTCCGTTCCTTACAGCCTGCATCTCTTCTTTACTCTGTCTGCTCCTTCATTGTTGGGGGTTCTTTGGGTTCTACAGTCTGTCTCTGTTAATTCCTACGTAGCATATGTTCTTTGCATGATTGCATCCATTTCTGCAACTTTAAATGTTCAAATCAAAGGTTCTTAACCTGGGGTTCATAACTTATGGGTGGGCTTCCAAGGTCCTGCATTCCTTGAAATTGTGTAAAGTATTTGGATATACTTGAATTTGTATAAAACGCTAAAAGAATAATAAAGAATTAATATTGTTTATTATATAAAGAAGTTGTACAAAATGTGTATTTTCCTGGGACCAAAGTCTGTGGCCTTCATCATCTGCAGCCTATCTTGAAGGGACTCCTACCCAGAGCAACTTTACAACCATCCATCCATACCCATCTAGAGGGATAGCAAACCTAGTTAACTGTATAATATATGTATATGTATGTATACATATATATCCTTTCCGTTCCGTCGCTCAGTCGTGTCCGACTCTTTGCGACCCTGTGGACTGTAGCCTACCAGGCTTCTCCGTCCATGGGATTCTCCAGGCAAGAATACTGGAGTGGGTTACCGTTTCCTTCTCCAGGGGATCTTCCCGACCCAGGGATCGAACCTGGGTCTCCCGCATTGGAGGCAGACGCTTTAAACCTCTGAGCCACCAGGGAAGCCCATACGTATATATATAACATTGTTAATGGTAGATAATTTAAAAAACAAAAGTAAAAAATTTTAAAACAAAAAAGTATAAAACAGAAAATAAAAATCAAGTGTAGTCTGAGTTTCTGTAGACCATCAGTTTAAAAATTTTGGTACTTTTTAAATCAGGCCATTATTTTATCAGAGAGACATGCTCCGCTCCCCCGCCAACCTCCGCCCCGCCACCATCTTAGTTAGGCAGGTATCCTGACAGACATTTGCTATTGCATTTACATGTTATATCCTCCCCCCCATTTTTTGATTTATTATTTTACACATAACATAAAATTGCTGTCTTAAACATTTGCTCTCTCTTTTATGTAAGTGGTCTCATACTGTTCTACAGCTTGCTTTATTCACCCAGCAGTATGCTTTGAAATACTTTCCATGTGAAAACAAAGAACAGATCTACCTAAAATTTGACATTTATATAATATTCTGTCATGCTTATATTATCTAGTTAAGAATGCTTTCAGTTTTCTTTGTAAGATAATGCTGTACAATTGGTGTCTCCCTAAGGACATGCACAAGTGTTTTTCTAAAATAGATACAATGAATTGTGGTCAGAGGACCTGTCTGATTTTTAGCTGATGCTACCAAATATCCTTATAAATGGTTGTACCGCATTCCCCTTCCACCACCACATTGTAAGGGTCCTGTACACCTTCCAACATGTGATGACATCAAACTTTAAAAGTTTTGCCTGTCTGATGGAATTTTTGAATCAAGAAATAGTAAACTAATGGCATCTTCATTCACCATGTCTTCAGAATAGAAACTTCATCCCTGACTCCTTATATCCCCTTGGTGCTTAGTAGCTCAGTTATGTCCAGCTGTTTGTGACCCCATGGACTGTAGCCCCCCAGGTGCCTCTGTCCATGAGGATTCTCCAGGCAAGAATACTGGAGTGGGTTACCATGCCGTCCTCCAGGGGATCTTCTCAACCTAGGGGTCATACCCAGGTCTCCCACATTGCAGATGGATTCTTTACCATCTGAGCCACCAGGAAAGCCCTTGGAAATAGTCCTAATTTCTTTGATCTGGTTGATAACATTGAACTCTAACCACCCATAATATCCTGTAAGTAAACTTATACCCTCAGGTTTTTGTTTTAGAAAATGTGGTCATTGTAACACTTAAGTAGTCTTTATGCAGGGCCTGGAGTAATGACGAGACCTGTCCTGGACTGAAAGTAGGGGAAGCAAGGAGAGCCACCAAACACCTCACCTGCCCTCCTGGTCACTCCCCCAGGAGTCATATCCCTTGGCAGCTGAAAGCAGCTCCCATTAACATCGATTGGACGTTTAAAAGTACCCCAGACTTAACTGCAACCTTTTGTCTTTCCTGTCCAGGAAGATTCTCTCCAACACCAACATTTTGTGGGAAAGGAAAGGATCCTGGTCTTCCCCTCCTGGGAAGGACTCAGCTTTCCCACTGAAGCCTGTTCTGGTCCAAATGACCACAAGAGCTTCAAGCTCTTCACACTGGGTGGAGGATGGGTCTTCTGGCCTGGCCATGGGGAAGAAGGAAAGGGCCCATAGATCACACCATGGGGATGAGACACTGAGGAACTCATGTGAGGTATTTCCGTCTGCTCCTGGGTGAAGTCCAAAACAGCCCTGAGCCTCTGCTCAGGAGCTGCTGTGGCTTCCAAAGAATGCATGCATGTGGCTTTGGCAGCAGCATGCAGACTTCGCTCTTCCTCTGTAGATCTGGGGTTGCCCAGTGAACCAGCAGCCACCCCAGTGGGTCCCCACTGGAGAAAACTAGAGAACTGGGAGGGTTGTTATAGCTGATGCATCCCTGGCTCTGCAAGTGCTCTCACCAGTCTCCACTTACTTGCTCATGGGTGTCAGATGTGCCAGTGCTTCGTCAGATGGAATGCCATGTGGTGACTTCTCTCTCAACTTAAAGGAGAGCCTCTTCTTACCCATAACCATGAGTGGCAGGAGTTTTCCAGCCCAAGGGAATGTTCTTTTAAATTTAGATCCGGCCTGCTTCTAAGGAGTGTGTTGTTAGGCCCTCTTGAAGTGTTTTTGTATATATTATGTTATTTTATCTTCATAGCAACCCTATAGTAAGTACTATTATTACCTGTATTGGAAGGATAAGGAAATTGAGGCCCAGTTAAGCAGTTTAAGTTAAAACTTTATGCCTAACAGCCCCATTATGGATAACTGGTTTAAATTTATTTACTGAGGCACAACAAACATGTTCGATTTAGTATTTTGTTCTGATCACAAAGCACATGCAGCATCTCTGGCATGCTCGGAATGAAAATGAAGTGAGGATGTGTTCACTTGGTTTACTGGAGCAAGAAGCTGTTTTATCAGAGTGGTTATACCCTCAATTTTGCTTGTATGAAATATGGCTGAATGTAGAATAACTTAGACACAGCTCTTTCTTTTAAAGAAGAATTTCCTCTAGGAGGGAATTCTCCTTACATTCCTAGTGAGATGACCTGCATGTCAGGAAGGCCTTTTTTCTGTTGCAGTTCAGACGTGGTTCTGTCTTAGATTTTCTGCATTGTAACTTTTTATAAAACTGTTAGTTGTTTAATAACAATGCACATGGTAAAATTTTCAAAATGAACATAAATGAAAACTCAGGCACCTTGCCTTCTGCTCCTGTCTGAGAAGCTGGCATCCTCATTAGAGAAGCATCTCCCTGGGAGGCAGGGCACAGTTGTTCTGTTTTAAACCCAGAATGCCTTTTGGAGATATCTTTGTTACTTTGTTTCTATTTAGCTTGGTTCTTTCTCATGGATTTGTAGATCTTTGTACATTGAGAAAACTAACTTTCATCCTTTGTGTTACACGTGCTTTTCCACTGTCTGGCCTTTTGACTTTATGAAACCTTTCCTACTCTTTTAAAGTCTTAAATACTTATTTCAGTGCATTTTTGTTTCATTTTCTAATTTAACTCTTTGATCCAGGTTGTTTTCATTTTGGTGAAAGGAGTAGTAAGAATTTACCTTTATTTTTTTCCAAGTTGTTATAATTGAATAATCACCAGATACTTAGAGCTACCTGGATCAGGGACAATATTCCCAACCATATTTGGGCCTACTCTGGGCTCCTCTTTTACTGAACTCTTCGTCTATTTGTGAACTGGTGCTACAGCTTTAATTTATTGTGGCTTATACTATGTTTTACTGTCTGGCAGGTTTTGTCCTACTTCATTACTGTTCTTTTTCAGAATTTCCCTGATTATTATTGTACAGATATTCCTGAATAGAGTCAGCTTATCTGTTTTTGAACCTAAATTCACTTATAGGTCAGTTTAGGGAGAATTGACTTTAAAATTATGGTAAGCCTTTCTTTCTCCAAAAAGGATGACTTTTCATTTGTTCAAGTTTTTTATATTCTTTAGTATTTAGAAATTCTTTTCATTTAAAGGTTGCACATTTTTATGTATATTTAAATTTTTTTTTATTTTTGATACTCTACATGGGAGTCCTCCTTTCATATTGTTAAACTTGTTTGTATATAGGAAGGCAGTTGGGTTATTACAATTTTTTTTGTATGTCCCCAGCTTACTGAGTTCTCTCATTGCTCACAGCAATTTTTCAGTTATCTCTTCTATTTTCTTTCTGTTATCACGGATAAATAACAAGTTGATTCTTCTTTTGCTATGGGCAGACTGTGTGTCTTTTGGGTCCATGGTGGAATGTTGCTTTCCCTAGGTGCCCCTAGCCCCTGTGCTGCTCCGCATCTCCAAGGAGGTTGTTTGTGGGTCCTGGGCAAGAACATAAGCGTTGGCTTGCTCATGGTACCCTCCAGCCAGGCTCATCTGTAGCATTCCCCTTTGAGACAGTAGCTGCTCTACGGAGTCTTAACCAGACTCTTCCTCACATGCTTTCCAGTCCTTCACAGAGTTCAGAGCCCAACCCTGTGTTGTTGCCTCCGGTGCTGCCACCCAGATCTGAGCTTCCTCATCTCTAGTCTGTTCTCAACATAACACAGGCTTAGTGACTTGCACTCAGACCGTCCTCCAGAGTAACAGCCGGAGTCTTTTCTACGGCCGGGAAAGTTTGGTCCTACCTGACCTCTGCCATGCCTTCCACCTACTCACTCCGCACCAGTTGCACCGTCTTCCCACTGGATGCTGAGCACCTTCTGGCCTGTGTGGTGCCTGGAACTCTCTCCTCATGGAGCCAGCCATATGCCCCCACTTGCCAAGCTTGCACTTGATGTCCCCTTCTCCAGGAGGCCCACCCTGACCTAATTACTGCAGTCTGTGCTGCCCTTTCACCACATGTCTGGTACCCTGATCCTAGTCTACACTTTGTTTCTTTCTTCCACAGCCTTTTAACACCTCCCAGTGTATCTTCTATTTAAACTTTCCCAAATAGTTTATTGTCAGTTTCCCCTACCTCCTTGAATGTAAGCTAGGAGCAGAGGTATTTATGTCCTTCACAGATATATCCTGAACTCCTAGAAAAGTTCCTAGCAGTAAATAAATATGTGGATAAATGCAAGAGAACACTGCCTTATATAAACTTGCTTCACGTATGTAAATCTCTGAATCCTTATCTGTTCCGTTCCGTTCCGTCGCTCAGTCGTGTCCGACTCTTTGCGACCCCGTGGACTGTAGCCTACCAGGCTTCTCCGTCCATGGGATTCTCCAGGCAAGAATACTGGAGTGGGTTACCGTTTCCCTCTCCAGGGGATCTTCCCGACCTGAATCCTTATAGCAACCTCATTAGGTGTGCAGGGCAGAGATGGCCAGCTTTGTTTTAAAGATTAACATACATGTATTCTGTAGGGTTTATATAATGAGTGTTCATAGTATCTCTCCAACCCAACCCTAGTAGAAGCTCCTGGAGGACTGGGGCAGAATGTTAGAGCTATTTCCTCGTGTATGGTGATCCTACATGGCATGAACCTGGGACGAAGACCTGTTGCTCATTACACCATTCTCTCCTTGGGAGCCTCTTAGGTTGGGCTGTTGCGGTGATTTTTGCCCTAGGGCTCTGCTGGAAGGGCATCGGCGGAAGTCAGGACACATTTGCCTGACACATGACAGGCATGCTCTTTCTCAGTGCTGCCTCTGCTGCCCTCAGGAAAGTCTAGGTGTATAATAGCAGGACAGCAGCGGGCTCCTCTGCCATGATCCCTGAACATTCTAGTGTGTTTCAGGGACTAAACTGCCAGGCTGCAGAGTGCTTTACATTACCCGTTTTATAATAACTTGTCCTCGTGCGCTGTTTGATGGAACTTTCACGTATGTTTTCTCAGCCAGTCCTCACAGCTGCACAATGAGTTTTAAACTTTTCAGTGTCTGGTCACCTTGCAAAGGTGGGATGACCCCTAGTTTTGGCTGAATATTGTGGATCAGTTGTGTCCCCTCTGAAACATATGTTGAAGTCCTAACCCCTAGTACTTGTGAATGTGATCATTTTTGAAAATAGGCTCTTTTCAGACAAATGTGATTAGTTAATCTGAGGTTGCACTGAGTTAGGGTGGGCCCTAATATAGTGACTGGTGCCCTTATAAGAAGCGGAGAAGAGACACAGACACATACAGGGGAGAACCTATGTCAAGGCACAGGCAGAAGATGATACAGCTGTCAGGAGCTATGTGTATATTGTCTTAGTTTGGTAGTGATGCTGTAACAAAGTACCACAAACTGGTTTAAAGAAAACAGAATATTTTTTCCACAGTTCTGGATGTCTAAAACTTAGGTGTCAGCAGGGTTGGTACCTTCTGGAGACTCTTTCTGTCCCAAGCTTCTCTCCTACCCTTTGGTGGCTGCTGGCAGTCCTAGGTGTTTCTTGGATTGTAGACACGTCACTCCAATCTCCACTTCTGTCGTCAAATGTTTTTCCCGCTGTGTATTCAAATTTTCCTCTTATAAGGATACTAGTTTATTGCCGCTAGGGGCTCACCGTACTCCAGTATGACACTGTCTTAATTTAACTAATTAGATCAGCTAAGACTCTATTTCCAAATAAGGTCAAATTCATAGTAGGGAGTTAGGATCAGAACATAGGTATGGGAGACACAGTTCAATCCACCAAGAGGGTTTCAAAAGTTATTACTAATTTAGTGATGCTTTCTGGGTAGAGCACAACTGGCCTCAGGTTAGGTTTTGTTTTGGGGGCTGTAATGGAGTGAGGGTCCCCAGCCAGCACCAAAGGAGGGAGACCTCAGACTCTCTTGTTTGCTGGCCCAGATGTTGGGCAGGGAGGAAAGTGGAAGATCTCGAAAGCTATTAGCATCAAACAGCAAAAAAAAAAAAAAAAACAGGGTCAAACTCTTTATTATCCAAAGTTATCAATAATATACTGTTAACTGCATTATGGTAAGCAACACCTTTTATTGGAACCACTCAGTGAAGGAGTCAGGTTTGTTGCTAGTAATTAGCCCTGCTCACAAGGTTTGGACAGTTTACTTTTGGCATTAAGGGACACTGTCCAAGGAATGCTTGACTCTGAGGTGGTAGCAGGCATCTCCATTTCAGAGGTGGGTCTGCTGAATCAGAATCTTTAGGTGTATATAGAAAAGTTCCTCAAGTAATTTTGCTGTCCAATGTAAAATGAGAGAATGAAGGACAAGCAAGTGTACCTTGTCCTATTTCCTAGGACAAACAGCCAGTGAGGCAGACAGCTTGGGGTTGTCAGAGTCTTGATTCTGCCTGCCAGACTTGAAGGGAGCCCGGTGTACAGACCAGAATGTCTGCTTCCTAAACTTAGAATTGTTGGACACACTTGGTCCTCAGGATGGCATTCAGAGCTCCTCTTGTCCCGGAGAGTAGCTTGTATGGGAGGTGCCCCCAGAAGGGAAGTTGATTCATGGTGCCATGGTCCCGAGGACACCGGCCTGGGATGCACAGACCAGGAGCCAGGGTCTGAGCTGAGTTCCTCTCATGGTGCTATGCTCTGGGGTCCTGAAAGGACCAGTGTGGGTCTCAGGAGAAGACCAAAACCTAAATAACCCTTAAAGGAAGCCAAACAGGACACATAGAATGTATCCCTATATATTCATTAATGCAATAAACTGCAGCAGCATGAATAGGTCAAAAGTGAGAGGCAGGTGTAGGGAGAATTGGTTAATTAATATATTGAGTAATTTTTCAAAAGAGCAAAGACATTTTCTTGGTATTTTTCTGTATTATATGTTTGTCTTATTTTTGGAGTCAGAGAGATTTAGTACTTTTCAAAAATTGCTTTGTAGAAAGCCCCCTTGCCCATGTCTGAGACCAGTGGAAAAACTGTTTTTACCCTCTTGGTCTGATCTACCTGTGCACACGCAGCAGTAGGCTTGGCAAGAACTGGAATTGGCAGATGGGCTGGTTTTTATAATTTTTATAATTGCTAGCTGTAATTATTAGTTACCTAAAACCTATCTGAGCCTTAAAAATTAATGAGCCAAAAGGGAACCGGAAGATGCATGTTTGGGTTCTGGCTTTGTGCTCCCTAGCTTGGTGATGTTAGTCAGCTTAGGCTGCCACAACAATGTACCACAGGTTGGGTGACTTAACATTTGTTAATATGTATTCCTTGCAATTCTGGAGGTTGAAAGTCCCAGAGTACAGTAAAGGCAGATTCAGTTTCTCCTAAGGCATCTCTTCCTGGCCTGTGGATAACACTGTCTTACTTCCCTACTTGGCCTTTTTCTGCACACCTTCAGAGAAAGAACAAGCTCTTGGGGGTATCCTCCTCTCATAGGACACCAATCCCGTCAGATCAGTGCCTTACCCTGGTGACTTCATTCAACAGTAATTACTCCTCTAAAGGTCATATATCCAAATATAGTCTCGTTGGGGGTTAGGGTTTCACTATAGAAATTTGGGGGAATATAATTCAGGCCGTGCAAGTATTGAAAGCAGAGTTGTAAATTAAAATGCATGGCACAAAGGTGAGATTCTGCTGCTGCTCTCTCTTTCAGGACTTGGCTCTGCTTCCAGTTGACAACACAGACTCAATTAGATGTGAAGTTCTTTGATGAGAAAAAAGAAGAGATTTATATGTATTTTTTAGAAATGAGCACAAATTCAGGGCTGTCTCTGAATTTTCAGGGAAACACTCTTGTTTTCTACCTCTTGCATGGAAAAGAAAGGGCTGAAGTTAAGTTCCTGTCCTGGGAGCTTCTGACGAGTGTGTCCTGAGAGCCTGTGTGCAGGGGGAAGAGGCCAGGGGACACCCTGGGTGGAACTACCTGCCCTCTGCCCTTGTCCTTCCTGCACAGGGCTCCATGTCACCGCCAGGACAGGCCTGCTTCTTCCCCTCTAGAAAATTATTTTTAACCAGTCATGGTTAATTTTTTATTCTTTTTACAAAAGCAGTATATGTTCTTTTCAGAAAAATGAAGAGAAGACAATGAAAGCTTCCATTTTTATCAACAACAGGATCAGATTTAGTCAGAGAGTTGCCTGCTGCTGCTGCTAAGTCACTTCAGTCGTGTCCGACTCTGTGACTCCATAGACGGCAGCCCACCAGGCTCCCCCATCCCTGGGATTCTCCAGGCAAGAACACTGGAGTGGGTTGCCATTTCCTTCTTCAAGGCATGAAAGTGAAAAGGGAAAGTGAAGTTGCTCAGTCTTGTCCGACTCTTCGCAACCCCATGGACTGCAGCCCACCGGGCTCCTCTGTCCATGGGATTTTCCAGGCAAGAGTATGGGGGTGGGTTGCTATTGCCTTCTTGGCAGAGAGTTGCCTAGTACTCTGCAATTATAATCTGGAGTAGGAAATGGCAACCACTCCAGTATTCTTGCCTGAAAATTCCATCGACAGAAGAGCCTGGTGGACTATATAGTCCATGGGGTCGCAAACAGCTGGACACACCTGAGCACACACACACTGCACTGTTAAAATGGCTAAAACAGCTGTGAACACAGTAACCACTGAGGTTACTGGAACTCTTTTCAGAGAGGGCTGAGGATGAGACCTTCAAGGAACATGCTGGAATAATAACCAATGGTCCTGAAATCCTTCTTTCCTCTAGGAGGATGAATTTTATTAACACAAAACATTTGTTTTGCTGATGAATTAAATGGAGCTAGATTGCTTGTCTCTAAGGGGGCCTGCCACAATGTTTTACACTCTCGGAAAACCATTGGTTTGAAGGGGCAGCAGATTACAAGTTTTCTTGGGGCAGACACACGTCCAGTTCTCACCCTGACCCTGACTAATAGCATTACTTTAATAGCTCATTTAGCTTTATTATATCAATATATGCCTCTTCTATTTAAAAAATTCAAATAAGACAAAATAAACTGATATCATACTACCCAGAAATAACTAACACTATTAACTTTAAAGCATTTTGTTTGGGAATAACTTCTGCTTAGAGATAAGTTACAAAATTAAAAAGGCACCTCATACAGAGTATCCTATTCTTAACCTTTTAGCTCATTTACCATTCCCATTTATCATTCTATGGGTATGCATATGTTTACACACACACATAAATACATACATATATACTTTTTTTCTTAACTAGAGGTTAAGAAAAAGTTAGAAACTAACTTGCATACATCATTACCCTTTATCCCTAAATTCTTCAGTACTTTATTTCCTAAGAGTAGAGGTATTCTCTTACATAACCACAGTACCAGTTATCAACATCAGTAAATGTGACATGGATAGCACCTATGTTTCAATTTAGTCAGTAGATCACAAAATGTCTCCTTCTGATTTAAGATCCAGTCTAGGGGTAGTTAGTACATTTTTTCCTTGTCTCTTTAGCACCCTTAATCTGGAAAGTTCCTCAATCTTTTTTTTTTTTTTTTCTTTTGAGACATTCATTGTTGTTGTTTAGTCACTAGGTCATGTCCAACTCTTTGTGACCCTATGGACTGGAGAGGAGCCCCATTCTCCAGGGTCCTCTGTCCATGGAATTCTCTGGGCAAGAATACTGGAGTGGGTTGCTATTCCCTTCTGCAGGGGCTCTTCCCAACCCAGGGATCAAACCCGGGTCTCCTGCATCACAGGCGGGTTCTTTACTGCTGAGCCACCAGGGAAGCACAAGACATTCATACTTTGTGATAATACTGTTTTCCCCTGTCACATTTCATCTTGGGTTTGTCCTTATGATTACATCAAGGTTCTACAGTCTCAGCCAGAGTGCTGCATAGGTGATGATGTGTACTTCCTCAAGGTACCACAGCTGGAGGCACATACAGCTCTCTGTCCCCATGTTCACTGGCTTTGCTAACCTAGCCAAGTATAATTGCAAGTTTTTTTCTGTTTTCCTCCTGGTACCCAATAAGCAATCTGTGAGGAAACATTTTGGGCCTGGGCAAATATCTTGCTCCCTGTCAACATTCTCTTGCCAGAACTGGCATTCATTGGTGTTTCTAGCTTGAACCATTCTTTATTAGGATAATTCTAAAAGTGATGCTGTGCTACCTGCAGCACCCTCCACATTAGCATTCTGTTATAAGCAAGAGCCCTCATTTCCTCCCCCTGCCATTTGTTTATCTGTTTGTTATCTATACGGATTCACTAATACCTGTTTTTCAAAGGTTTTAAATTGATTACTGTATTTAATTATATTCATGCTCAAACTGACTAACACTTGGTAGTGGGAGCCCCTTCAAGGTGGCTTCTGTGTCCTGTGACGTACCCCAGCATTTTGTTTTTTCGAGTACTTCCTAGTTTTCAGAGGGATTCCCTGGTAGCTCAGCTGGTAAAGAATTAGCCTGCAATGCAGGAGACCCTGGTTCAATTCCTGGGTGGGGAAGATCCGCTGGAGAAGGGAATGGCTACCCACTCCAGTATTCTGACCTAGAGAACTCCATAGTACATGGGGTCACAAAGAGTCAGACATGACTCAGTGACTTTCACTTTCACTCTTCAGAAATAAAATGCTCAGGCTCATCTTGTTCTTTGGCTGCTCCAGCCCTGGACTCTGTAATTTCTCCAAGGAGACCTGATACCTTTTAGTGTGGTGTGATATTGAAGGGTACTTGCTATGCTCACTGATACTATAGTGTGTTTGCTTCGGGCCTTTTCAATGGACAGAGCTAGGAAATGTGTGCACGTGTGCACAGATACATAAACATGCGTGTAGAAATCACGAGTCCATGCCAGTACCCCCAGTCCCAGCATGCCTCTGTGAATTCTGTTTCTGACGTCCTCCGCTGCTTATTTGTGTGCCTTTTCTTCAACAGTGGAATCCTGACTTCTGACAAAATGAACACATTTAATCATTCCTATGAAAGTGAAAAGTGAAGTCACTCAGTCGTCTCCAACTATTTGTGATCCCATGGCCATGGGATTCTCCAGGCAGGAATACTGGAGTGGGTTCCAATCATTCCTATAATATACCTTAAATAGTTTATTCTTAAATAGATTATACTTATCAAGGCTACTTAGATTAATTCAGGATCATCCCTCCCTGCCTACACTATTAACTTTTGATGAACAGCCTTCTAGATCTCCCTGTATACACCTTTAGATAAAAAGACATAGTTTTATTAAATAGTAATCACACTCTACATACTCTTCTGTAACCTGGCTTTTCCCCCACCAATGAAAACATCATTAACATCATTCCATATCATTCAACATCTTTTTTTTCCCACAAAATGAGATCCATAGAATATTTTTTAATGATTGCACAATAAGACTGTACTATAATTCCAATTATTGGACTTTGATTTAAAAGATGTCCAATTTTTCACATAATAGTGTAAAACAATGAAAATCTATCTTTTATCCACTTGGCATCAACATATTTGTAACTAAATTTTGTTTCAGTAGGATAGAAGTGGAATTACTGGTCAAAGGATATATATTGTTTTATGCTTTTCTGGATGGCTGTTTGCTCTGTTCCACAGTTTTTGAGTGCTGGTTTTTCTAGACACGTGTGGGCCTGGCTTTGAGATTCTAGTTTTGAGGATCTGGAGTGTGACCAGGATTTGTAGTTTTTAAAGGCTTCTTAAGAGATTTTGATATGCATCCAATTTGATAGGTGAAAGTGGTATTTCATTAATTAAATAATAATTTTCTTCTGAAATTGTTTCAGACACTCAGATTTGGGAGAAGTGACTTCAGAAATAAAAGCTTCTGAGAGACGAACAGCTGTGGCCATTGCAGGTAAAGTTGGGCTTGGGCCCACCCTGGAGCAAATCCATTTCTTCTGTCCCATTGGGATTCTGGATTCCAGCACCATACTGGGCTGACATTTTGAGGTCCTCAAAATTAAATAAGCGTAAGGTTTTTTATTTTTCCTTTTACAAGAAGATACATTTAAGGGTCTTTTAAGTTTCCCTCATGTATTTAAAATAGGGTTCACTTTTAAAAAGGTATTTACCACAGTTTTACCAGGAACACTGGTAAATCACTCCAATTTGAGCATATTGTTATTCCTGCATCCTGAGCTATGTTGAGGGTGACTGTCTAGTTTCTAAACTGGGCACACATGAGAGTGAAAGGTGTGTTTTTTTGGGACAAGAGGAATAGGTTGGGACTGTCTTAGTAGACTGGGGCTTATAGTCTTTCTGAATATGGTCCATATTAGCTAGTTTTTATTTCTCTGGGAATTTGGGGTATGGGGTGGGGCTGTAGCTGCCCCTCATGACTTCAACCAAAGTCTAGACATCTTAACTTCTTTTAATAACTTCATTTTGGATCTGAAAGTAAAGTGAAAGTGTTAGTCGCTCAGTCATGTCCGAGTTTTTGTGACCCCATGGATTGTAGCCTGCTAGGCTCCTCTGTTCATGGAATTCTCCAGGCAAGAATATTGGAGTGGGTAGCTATTCCCTTTTCCAGGAGGTTTCCCCAACTCAGGGAAGCAAGCACCTCCTTCTCCAGCTGAAGGGCCTTACAGGGGGAATCAAAAGATCAACACCTTCCCATATATCATTATTTGCTTATTTCTATTTTGTAAGCCACACATTAAAGAGTAGAACATTCAAAAACAACTGCATATATGGGAAAAATTAGAAAATAACTGTGCATTCCCAGGAAAATGCTCAAAAAAGATCAGAGAAGACTTTAAGTTTATATCTTAAGCTGAATCTCAGCATAGCAACAGCCAACAGCAATAAAAAACAAACAATAAAAAAAATAACAGTAGCAAACCCTGAGTAAGGGGAAATAATCTGACTTCCATAGTTAGCACGTTATTGGATTCAAAGGTGTTCAACAAAAACATCACAAAGCATAGAAAGAAACAGAAATATGTGGTCCATTCAAAAGGAAAAATATATCAACAAAATCTGTCCCTCAAAAGACTTTGTGGCAGATATATTAGACAGACTTTAAAACAACAATCCTAAAGATGCTAGAAGAACTAAGGGAGGATATGGAGAAAGTCAAGAGAATGGTGAATGAACAAAAGGTGAATATCAATAAAGAAATAGAAAACCTAAAAATAAGCCAAAACAAATTCAGAGCTGAAGAGTACAACAACTGAAATGAAAAATTCACTAGCAGGATTCAAAGGCAGACTTGGTAGGCAGAAGAATGAGTTAGTGAACTTGTACACAGTACAGTGGAAATTATCAAAGCTGAGGAACAGAAAGAGAAAAGATTGAAGAAAAGCAGATAAAGCCTGTTGGACACCATCAAAGGACCAAGATACTCATTGTAGGAGACCCAGAAGGAGAAGAGAACGAAGCAGAGAGAATATTTGAAGAAATAATGGCTGAAAACTTCCTGAATCTAAAGAAAGATGTTTATGTAATCATCCAAAAAGCTCAATGAACTCCAAGTAAAACGAATTCAGAGAGACCTACACCAAGACACATACTACAAAGGAAAAGAAGAAATCTTGAAAGCAGCAAGTGATAAGTCACTGCAAGTGATTTTCAAAGAGATAATCTGCAGATTTCTCATTAGAAACTTTGGAGGCCAGAAGATGTAGTCAAAGTGGTTTACAAAATTGTCAACCAGGATTCAAATATATCCCGCAAAACTGTGCTTCAGAAATGAGGGAGAAATCAAGACATTCCCAGATGAACAAAAGCTGAGGGAGTTTGTGACCACTAGTTATCCCTAGGAGTGCTTAAGGGAGTGCTGCAAAGAGAAAGGACATTAGACAGTAACCTTATGCTGTATGAGAAATAAAGATCTCAGTAAGGTGGATACATGGGCAGTTATATAGCTAGTATTATTGTAACAGTTGTTTGTACTTTTTGTAATGACATTTATGTAATGTCAGACCATCAAAATATAAAAAGCAAAACCCAAGAGAACTGAAGGAGAAAATAGACGGTTCTATATTCTGAAAGAGATGGGAATCCCAGACCACCTGACCTGCCTCTTGAGAAACCTGTATGCAGGTCAGGAAGCAACAGTCAGAACTGTACATGGAACAACAGACTGGTTCCAAATAGGAAAATGAGTACGTCAAGGCTGTATACTGTCACCTTGCTTATTTAACTTATATGCAGAGTACATCATGAGGAACGCTGGGCTGGAAGAAGCACAAGCTGGAATCAAGATTGCTGGGAGAAATGTCAATAACCTCAGATATGCAGATGACACTACCCTTATGGCAGAAAGTGAAGAGGAACTCAAAAGCCTCTTGATGAAAGTGAAAGAGGAGAGTGAAAAGGTTGGCTTGAAGCTCAACATTCAGAAAACAAAGATCATGTCATCTGGTCCCATCACTTCATGGGAAATAGATGGAAAAACAGTGGAAACAGTGTCAGACTTTATTTTTTTGGGCTCCAAAATCACTGCAGATGCTGATTGCAGCCATGAAATTAAAAGACACTTACTCCTTGGAAGGAAAGTTATGACCAACCTTGATAGTATGTTAAAAAGCAGAGACATTACTTTGCCAACCAAGGTCCGTCTAGTCAAGGCTATGGTTTTTCCTATGGTCATGTATGGATGTGAGAGTTGGACTGTGAAGAAAGCTGATCGCCAAAGAATTGATTCTTTTGAACTGTGGTGTTGGAGAAGACTCTTGAGAGTCCCTTGGACTGCAAGGAGATCCAACCAGTCCATTCTAAAGGAGATCAATCCTGGGTGTTCATTGGAAGGACTGATGCTAAAGCTGAAACTGCAATACTTTGGCCACCTCATGCGACGAGTTGACTCACTGGAAAAGACTCTGATGCTGGGAAAGTTTGGGGGTGGGAGGAGAAGGGGACAACCGAGAATGAGATGGCTGGATGGCATCACCGACTCTATGGACATGAGTTTGAGTGAACTCCTGGAGTTGGTGATGGACAGGGAGGCCTGGTGTGCTGTGATTTATGGGGTCGCGGAGAGTTGGACACGACTGAGCGACTGAACTGAACTGAACTGAACCGAACTGAACTGAACAGTAATAGTTGTGGATTCCAATACCCCATTCAGAATAATGGATGGAAAAACCAGACAGAAGATAAGTGAGGAAATAGAGGCCTTCAACAACACGATAAACCTACTAGATCTAAGACACATATGCAGAACACCTCCCCTCCCCCGGCCAGCAACAGCAACAACATACACATTCTTCTCAACTGGACATAGGATATTTTCCTGAGTAGACCATATATAGGGCCACAAAGTAAGTGTCAGTGGTTTCTAAAAGATAGATATCATACAAAGTATCTTCTTTGACCATGGTGAGATAAAGTTAGAAATCAAAAACATAACCTGGAGAATTCACAAAATTTTGGAGACCTAACAATGTCCTTTCAAACAACCAATGGATCAAAGACAAAATCACAAAGAAATTTAAAAAATAGTTAAGAAGACATGAATGAAAATATAAACACATCATATTAACACTTATGGACTGCATCCAAAGTGGTACTAAGGGGAAATTTATAAATGCTCATGTTAAAAACAAGAAACATCCCATATAAACAGACTTAACTTTACAACTTTAAGTTGTAACAGGAAAAGAAAAACAAGCTAAATGCAAAGCTCACATAAAGAAAGAAATAATAAAAGATTAGAGCAGAGAATAATGAAATAGAGAATAGAAAATTAAAGGTTCCAGTTCAAGATGGTGGAGTGGAAGGATGTGCATGTATCTCCTCCCATGAGAGCACCAAAATTGCAATTAGCTGTTGAACAACCATCAACAGAAGGATGCTGGAAACCACCAAAAAAAGATACCGCATGTCCAAAGACAAACAAGAAGCTGCAGTGAGACAGTAAGAGGGGCACGAAGAGAAAGAGAAAGGACCTGGGAAAATATGTGAAGAGATAATAGCTGAAAACGTCCCAGACATGGGAAAGGAAATAGTCAACCAAGTCCAGGAAGCACAGAATCCTAGGAAGTAAAAACCCAAGGAGGAACACACCAAGACACAGACTAATCAAACTGACAAAAATTAAAGACAAGACAAAATATTAAAAGCAACAAGGGAAAACCAACAAATAACATACAGGGAACTCACATCAGGCTATCAGCTGATTTCTAAACAGAAACTCTATGAGCCAGAAGGGAATGGCATGATTTATTTAAACTGATGAAAGGGAAGTACCTACAACCAAGAATACGCTACCCAGAAAGACTCTCCTTCAGATTTGATGGAGAAATCAAAAGCTTTCCAGACAAGCAAAAGTTAAGAGAATTCAGCATCACCAAACCAGCTTGACAACAAATGCTAAAGGCACTTCTCTAGGCAGGAAACACAAGAGTAGGAAAAGACCTACAGAAAACAAACCCCAAACAATTAAGATAACAGTAATAGGATTATACATATCTATCAGTTCAGTTCACTCAGTCCTGTCCAACTATTTGCGACCCCATGAACCGCAGCACACCAGGCCTCCCTGTCCATCACCAGCTCCCGGAGTTCACCCAAACCCATGTGCATTGAGTCGGTAATGCCATCCAACCATCTCATTCTCTGTTATCCCCTTCTCCTCCTGCCCTCAATTTTTCCCAGCATCAGGGTCTTTTCAAATGAGTCAGCTCTTCGCATCAGGTGGCCAAAGTATTGGAGTTTCAGCTTCAACATCAGTCCTACCAATGAACACCTAGGACTGATCTCCTTTAGGATGGACTGGTTGGATCTCCTTGTGGTTCAAGGGGCCCTCAAGAGTCCCCGGTGGTCCAGTGGTTAGGACTTTGCGCTTTCACTCCCAGGGCCTGGGTTCACTCCATGGTCCGGAAACTAAGATCCTGTAAGCTGTGTGGTATGGCCCCCCTCAAAAAAGATAGTAAACTTTATGTTATGTGTATTTTAACACAATTTTTACAAACAGAAAAATACTGAAGGAAAAATGTATTTTATGGTGAGCAATTCTATGACATTTAGTACATCATAAACTTATGAAATCACCACTTCTTATCTATTGATTTCCAAAACATTTCCATAACTTGAAAGTAAAACTCTCTACCATTTAAGCAGTTTCTCCCATCTCTCCTCCCAATTTCCAGACTGGACGACCAATTTGTGTTGTCTTTGTTTATATTTAAGTATTTTCCTATAAATGAAGTCATATAATATGTGCCCTTTTGTGTTTCTTTTTTTTCACCTAGCATAGTGTTTTGGAGTTCCTCCATGTTGTTCCTTTTTAGGGTTGAGTTATATTCTATTGTATGGATAGACCACATTTTGTTTATCTATTCATCTGTCAGTGGACATTTGGCTATTTGATTTCCACCTTTTGGCTATTGTGAATAATCATGCTATGAACGTGCATTTACATATACTTGTTTGAGTCCCTGTTTTAAGTTCTTCTAGGCATATACCTCAGAGTGGAATTACTGAGTCAAATGGTAATTCTGTGTTTAACTGTTTGAGGAACAGCCAAATTGTTTTCCCAACAGCTGCACTGCTTAAAGTCCTACCAGAAATGTACAGGGGTTCCGACTTCCCCCCATCCTGTCAATGCTTGCTATTTTCCATCCTTTTTTAAAATCACCATCCTAACAGGTGTGCAGTGCTATCTCACTGGTTTTGATTTGATTTCCCTAGTGACTGATGATGTTGAGCATCATTTTATGTGCTTGTGACCATTTGTATATATTTTTTGAGAAATGTCTATTCAAGTTCTTTGTATATTCCACTTTTCAATTGAGATTTTTGGTCTTTTTTGTTGTGAAGTTGTACTTGTTTACATATTCCAGATACTAGATCCAATCACATATGGTTTGCACATATTTTCCATGTTCATAAGTTGTCTTTCACTTTCTTGAGTATGTTCTTTGATGCATACAGAATTTTACATTGATGAAGTCCAGTTTATGTATTTTTTTGTGGCCTGTGCTTTTGAACTGATATTCCTAGAGCAAATCATTATCTTGTGTGTGTGGTTATTACTACTTTGTGTCATATTTGGGGTTATAAGCAAATGAAATTTACATAGAAAAAACTGAAACCAATAATAGTACTCAAAATAAACACTGTATCTTCACTTGAATTTTCTGGTAGAGAGGTCCTAACTTGCTGATGAAACTAAATGTGTATATATGTTTTTTTCTTCCAGATTTGGAATGGAGAGAAATGGAAGGAGATGACTGCGAGTTTCATTATGGAGGTAGAAATTATAGGATTTGGCAACAGATTGGATTAGGGAAAGAGATAAGGAATGGGCAAAGTGAAAAAAATAACTGGGATTTTAGATTTTGAACAAGTGGGAGAAGTTACTACCTTAGTAAGAAAGAATGGGGGTTCTGAGTCTAGCCTAAATTAATTTGTGTCAATTCAAGCCCCCTGATTTGATTGATATTTTATTTTCCTTTGCTTTTTTTAGAGGGTCCGAATGAGGCTCAGGATAGTGACTTCCCAATAGGTATGTTTCTTCTCTCTGCTCTGTCTGTCTTATTGATGGAAAACGTCATCTGGGCTGGTAGTTTCAACCCCTGACTGCATCAAAAGCACTGCTAGTCCATTAATCCTTTATGTGCCATTAATAATACTGCCGGGAAAACAACCCCTGGGGAGCTGTTACCATATAGAGTAACATAATGAATTTGCATATTTGGACATAAAGCTCAAAAATCTTATTTTTAACAAGTTCCCAAAGTAATTCTAAAGCTTATCCAAGTTTGGGAGCCATTCATCTGATCCAGTGGTTTCATTTATAGATCTGCCAAGGGTCATGGGCTGGGCATGGCTGTACACATTAATAGGTTTGTTTGCTCTGGCTTTCACATTTAAAAGTTATTCTATTTCTAGTTAAGAAAAACAATGTCCCTGGTTTCATTCAGGCAACAATCAGAAAACTAAGTTACTTATATGATGGGTCTCTACTAAGGTGTCTCTCCCCATGTGGTTCTTTTGTTTCTGCAAGTTTGCCAGCTCTTGATTCTCTGGGATGGTAGCATTGCCAGTTAGCCTCTGTGGAGGGCTGAGCTTCTGAAGAGAGACATTAGGCAGCAAGTGGATCCCTACAGGGGAATGAGTGCGTTGAGTCCTGCTCTTCACCCAGGCATGGTCCTGATCCCATCATATAACTTACTGGGAACAAGAAGAAGGCTGATCACCTGCACTTCCTCCTGTGGTTTCTGTCAGCACCTAAGGTAGAATCATAGGCATCAGTTCAGTTCGGTTCAGTCGCTCAGTCGTGTCCGACTCTTTGTGACCCCATGAATCATAGCACACCAGGCCTCCCTGTCCATCACCAACTCCAGGAGTTCACTCAAACTCATGTCCATCGAGTCGGTGATGCCATCCAGCCATCTCGTTCTCTGTCGTCCCCTTCTCCTGCCCCAATCCCTCCCAGCATCAGAGTCTTTTCCAGTGAATCAACTTGTCGCATGAGGTGGCCAAAGTATTGGAATTTCAGCTTTAGCATTGGTCCTTCCAATGAACACCCAGGATTGATCTCCTTTAGAATGGACTGGTTGGATCTCCTTGCAGTCCAAGGGACTCTCAAGAGTCTTCTCCAACACCACAGTTCAAAAGAATCAATTCTTCGGCACTCCGCTTTCTTCCCAGTCCAACGCTCACATCCATACATGACCACTGGAAAAACCATAGCCTTGACTAAGATGGACCTTTGTTGACAAAGTAATGTCTCTGCTTTTGAATATGCTATCTAGGTTGGTCATAACTTTCCTTCCAAGGAGTAAGCATTTTTTAATTTCATGGTTGCAGTCAGCATCCGCAGTGATTTTGGAGCCCAAAAAAATAAAGTCTGACACTGTTTCCACTGTTTTTCCATCTATTTCCCATGAAGTGATGGGACCAGATGCCATGATCTTAGTTTTCTGAATGTTGAGCTTTAAGGAAACTTTTTCCACTCTCCTCTTTCACTTTCATCAAGAGGCTTTTTAGTTCCTCCTCACTTTCTACCATAAGGGTGGTGTCATCTGCATATCTAAGGTTATTGATATTTCTCCCGGCAATCTTGATTCCAGGTTGTGCTTCTTCCAGCCCAGCATTCCTCATGATGTACTCTGCATATAAGTTAAATAAGCAGGGCAACAATATACAGCCTTAAGGTACTCCTTTTCCTATTTGTAACCAGTCTGTTGTTCCATGTCCAGTTCTAACTGTTGCTTCCTGACCTGCATACAGGTTTTTCAAGAGGCAGGTCAGGTTGTCTGGTACTCCCATCTCTTTCAGAATTTTCCACAGTTTATTGTGATCTACAGAGTCAAAGGCTTTGGCATAGTCAATAAAGCATAAATATATGTTTTTCTGGAACTCTCTTGCTTTTTTGATGATCCAGTGGATGTTGGCAATTTGATCTCTGGTTCCTCTGCCTTTTCTAAAACCAGCTTGAACATCTGGAAGTTCACGGTTCACTTCACGTATTATTGAAGCCTGGCTTGCTTCCTCTTTTAAGAAAAGAATGGAGAGACTCCTAGAGCTCAGCAGGATTTGTGTTTATTTGTTTTGTTAATATAATTAACATTTAAAGTTTTCTAATTATATGCAGTGCTATCAAAGTGCTGCACTCAATATGTCAGCAAATTTGGAAAACCCAGCAATGGCCATAGTACTGGAAAAGGGAAATCCTCATCCCAATCCCCAAGAAGGCAATACTAAAGAATGTTCAAGCCACTGGACAATTGCACTCATGTCCCCTGCTAGTAAGGTTATGTTCCAAATCTTGCATGCTAGACTTCAGCATTACATGAACAGAGAACTTCTAGATGTCCAAGCTGGGTTTAGAAAAGGCAGGAACCAGAGATCAAATTGCCAACATTCACTGGATCATAGAGAAAGCAAGGGAATTTCCAGAAAAACATCTACCTCTGTTTCACTGACTATGCCAAAGCTTTGACTGTGTAGATCATAACAAACTCTGGAAAACTCTTAAAGAGATGGGAATACCAGACCATCTTACCTGTCTCCTGAGAAACCTGTATGTGTCAAGAAGCAACAGTTAGAACCAGACGTGGAACAACTGACTGGTTCAAGATTGAGAAAGGAGTACAAGGCTGTTTATTGTCACCTTGTTTATTTAACTTATACACAGGGCACATCATGTGAAATGCTGGGCTGGATGAATTACAAGTGGGAACCAAGATTGCCAGGAGACACATGAACAACCTCAGATATGCAGATAACAATGGCAGAAAGTGCTGCTGCTGCTGCTAAGTCACTTCAGTCGTGTTCGACTCTGTGTGACCCCATAGACGGAGGCCCACCAGGCTCCCCTGTCCCTGGGATTCTCCAGGCAAGAACACTGGAGTGGGTTGCCATTTCCTTCTCCAATGTGTGAAAGTGAAAAATGAAAGTGAAGTCGCTCAGTCATGTCTGACCCTTAGCGACCGCATAGACTGCAGCCTACCAGGCTCCTCCATCCATGGGATTTTCCAGGCAAGAGTACTGGAGTGGCTTGCGATTGCCTTCTCTGGCAGAAAGTGAAGAGGTATTAAATAGCCTCTTGATGAGGGTGAAGGAGGAGAGTAAAACATTTAGCTTAAAACTCAATGTTAAAGAAACTAAGATCCTGACACTGGCCCCATAACTTCATGGCAAATAGAAGGGGAAAAGGTGGAAGCAGTGACAGATTTCCTCTTCTTGGCTCTAAAATCACTGCGGATGGTGACTGCAGCCATAAAATTAGAAGACGACTGCTTCTTGGCAGGAAAGCTATGACAAACCTAGGCAGTGTGTTAAAAAGCAAAAACGTCACTTTGCCAACAAAGGTCCGTATAGTCAAGGCTGTGGTCTTTCCAGTCGTCATGAATGGTTGTGAGAGCTGGACCATAAAGAAGGCAGAACACCGAAGAATTGATGCTTTTGAACTGTGGTGCTGGAGAAGACTCTTGAGAGTCCCCTGGACTCTCAAGCAAAGAGATCAAACCAGTCAATCTTATAGGAAATCAACCACGAATACTCATTGGAAGGACTGATGTTGAAGCTGAAGCTCCAGTACTTTGGCCACCGATGCAGACAGCCAACTCATTAGAAAAGACCCTGATCCTGGGAAAGATTGAGGGCAGGAGGAGAAGAGGGTGACAGAGGATGAGATGGTTGTATGACATCATTGATGCAATGGACATGAAGTTTGGCAAACTGTAGGAGATGGTGAGTGACATGTAAGCCTGGTGTGTTACAGTCCATGGGGTTGCGAAGGGTTGGACATGACTTGGAAACTGAACAAATTATATGCAATGAAAATTGGTAAGATGCTGTGGCCAAGAACAGAGATGGTGGAGGAAACCTTTGCAGGTGGCATTACTGTTCTGAGCATCTAGTGCTTGTAAGAATTCATACTCTATTGGATGTTATGGCTGAAAATCTGAACAAATAAGTACAGATTTATGATCTCTACCAAATATTTTAATACGGTGAAAATTTAGAACCATACTATTGGCTTCAGGTTTGGAGAAATGTTATTTAAAAGTGATTGCTATTACTCTGTACCAAGAGTAACTCCCTGTTTCCTTTACAAAATTTCCAACTTGTTTGTAGACAGAAAAGAACATCAACCAGAAACCCACAGTGAATTAGTGATTGTGTTCACTGTGGAAAATTCCTGGTAACAGTGTGAGGGAACCCACTGCTGGGCCAGAAGCACAGGAGTATGTTGAAGGGATGGGGGTGTGGCCAGAGAATGAGGCCCGTGTTCCACATCTAAAGTGCATAGCTGCTCACTCTAGCCAATTAAATTTGGGCTTGGCATTGCTAAATCTTGGAGGCTTCAAGAGAAACAAGACATTTTTTACATAAAATTTCCCAATTCTTAAATGTAGCCCGTGGATGTCCCTTTCTTTTTCATCTCTAATGTCACATGTATCTGGCCACACTTGGGTCTGGGGTGAGTGATGTTACCTTTTTCTTGTTCTCAGGTGGCCTAGGGGTGCCTGCATTTTGCTCTGAAGGAGGCCATCTCCTACCTGCTGAGTTGGGCTCTCCCTCCCCACCTGGGTCCCCTGACATGCAGAGTAAGCAATTATATCTTCATTTCTCTCCACAGAGGAGAGGAGCAGACTACAAGAAATGCTGTTCCTTTTGGGACTAGAAGCATACCAAACACAGAAACTCAGCCTCCAGGACGCCTTACAGATCAGCAGTGACAGCATGAAGAACTGGGCTCCTCAGACTCCCAAAGACTTGCCCTGGAATTTCCTCAGGAAGCTGCAGGCCCTCAATGCTGAAGCCAGGAATACCACCATGGTCCTGGACCTTCCCCTGGACACCAGGCCTGTGGAGAAGGAGAGCCAAATGGAAGAGGAGATCATCTACTGGGACACGGCTGAGGACATCTCAGCAGACATCTATTCCTTCTCCGAGCTGCCAACACCCGACACACCTGTGAATCCCTTGGACCTTCTCTGTGCCCTTCTGCTTTCCTCTGATAGTTTCCTGCAACAAGAAATTGTGTCAAAAATGTCTCTCTGCCAGTTTGCACTCCCTCTCATTTTGCCTGACCCAGAAAACCACTACCACACATTTCTGCTGTGGGCCATGAGGGGGGCTGTGCGGACATGGGGGTCACAGCCCCCAAGGGTGGTGGGCAGCTTCAGAGAAGACAGCATGGTCCTGTCCCGAGCACCTGCCTTCGCCTTTGTGCGCATGGAGGTCAGCAGCAATTCCAAATCCCAGCTTCTCAACGACGTGCTCAGCCCCGGCCACAGGCAGCAGGACTGTTTCTGGCATCGGGATCTGAACTTGGGCACCAACCCTCGGGAGATAGCAGACGGGCTGGTAGAAATTTCCTGGTTTCTTCCCAGTGGCAGGGAGGACTTGGACATTTTCCCAGAGCCCATGGCTTTCCTAAACTTGAGAGGTGACATTGGGTCTCACTGGCTGCAGTTCAAGCTCTTGACAGAAATCTCCTCGGCTATATTCATCTTGACTGACAACATCAGTAAGAAGGAATACAAATTGCTATCTTCCATGAAGGGGTCAGCCACAAAATACTACTTCATCTTGAGTCCCTACCGTGGGAAACGAAACACAAACTTGAGATTTCTGAACAGGTTAATTCCTGTGTTGAAGATGGACCACTCACACGTCCTCGTGAAGGTCAGCAGCACAGACAGTGTGGGCTTCGTGCGTAGGGTCCGTGCCATCGTCGCACATGTGACCCGGTCCCCCTGCAGGAGGGTATCCGTGGAGGACATGGCGAATGCGGCCCGCAAGCTGGGGGTAAAGGTCGATGAGGACTGCGAGGAGTGTCAGTGGGCAAAGGACCGGATGGAGCGGATCACCAGGAAAATCAAGGACTTGGATGCCTACCGCAGGGATGAGCTGAGGCTACAGGGGGAACCTTGGAGAAAGGTGGCCCAGGTGGAGAAGGAGCTCTGCCAGATCCAGTGGGCCAGCGACCCTCCTGAGAAGTACAGGGCTGAGCTGAGGCATCGGTTACTGGAACTTCGAATGCAGCAGAATGACCATGACCCTTCCTGGGGGGTCCAGGAGTTCATCTCGGGCATCAGCAGTCCCTCCCTGGGGGAGAAGCAGTACTTCCTGAAGTGGATGGAGTGGGGACTGGGTCGGGTGGCCCAGCCAAGGCCAAGACCATCTCCAGAGATGATTTTTACCCTGAGACCAAAGCACTGTGGGGCCGTGGACTTCAGTGAACCATTCTGGCCTGAGCCCCTGGGGGTGGAGCATTTCCTGCGGGAAATGGGACAGTTTTACGAGGCCGAAAGCTGCCTTGTGGAGGCAGGGAAGCTGCCAGCAGGGCAGAGGCGGTTTGCCCACTTCCCAGGCTTGGCCTTGGAGCTGCTGCTGAAGGGGTTCCCCCTGGAGCTGATCGATGGGAACACCCTGAGCCCTGCCTCACGCTGGGTCACAGGGCTACTGAAGGAGCTACATGCCCGCTTGGAGAGGAGGTCGCGCCTGGTAGTCCTGTCAGCACTTGGTATGCCAGGCACGGGCAAGTCCACCCTTCTCAATACCATGTTCGGGCTGCGGTTTGTCCCAGGAAGGGGCCGTGGTCCTCGAGGGGCCTTCATGCAGCTCATTAAGGTGGCTGAGAGCTTTAGCCAGGACCTGGGCTGTGATCACATCCTGGTAATAGACTCTGGGGGCTTGATAGCTGGAGTCCGGACCGAGGCAGGGGAGAGGTTTGAGCGGGAGGCTTCCCTGGCCACTCTGATTATGGGGCTGAGCAATGTCACTGTGGTCAGTTTAGCTGAAACAAGGAACATTCCACCAGCTATTCTGCATGCATTTCTGAGGCTGGAAAAAACAGGGCACATGCCCAACTATCAGTTTGTATACCAGAACCTTCATGATGTGTCTGCCCTTGGCTCCAAGCCAAGAGAGCGGAGGCACCTCCTGGACCAGCCCAGTGATGTGGGCAGAGCCACAGTGCAGATGGAGAAGCAGGGTGACGGGATCCAGACGCTGGCTGACCTGGCCTTTTGGGACCCTGAGAAGCAGCACATTTGGCACATCCCTGGTCTATGGCATGGAGTGCCTCCCATGGCCGCTGTGAACTTGGCGTACAGTGAAGCCATTTTTGAACTGAAGAGATGCCTGCTAGAAAACATCAGGAATGGCCTGTCCAACCAAAATAAAAACATTCAGCAGCTCATTGAGCTGGTAAGACGGCTGTGAGTCATCAAAAGAAAAGTTCAGCTGCCAGAGGCCTCCTCTGGGCAATCTGTTCTGATGGGCGTGTCCATGTGGGGCTGTGCCCAGCTTCTGAGGGGAGAAAAGTGAAAATGGGGCTAGGTCTGGAGTTGCCTGCACAGTGTTAAGAAAGGAAGTTACCTCACAGACCAGCTCAGAGAGGCTTTCAGGAGTGTTAACAACCTGGGGCAGGAGCTATTGACACAAGCAGTAAAATATTCTTCCTCTCTGAACTTTGAAGTCCTGGTGGTTTGCCTTTTGTACAGCTACTCTGTATCATTAGCCTCTGAAGCAAAGAGTGGCTCCTGACAACTGCAGCCCAGGCAGACAGTCATCAGGATAGGGCTGGGAAGGTGCCCTGAGGAAGCAGGTAGGCCTTGCCACTAGCAAACTTCAGCATCAGTATGGGTGACCCTGTCCTGCCCGCTGTGGGCACGCGAGGTATGGACTGCCCCTGCCTCAGGAGGGCTCCTGCTGGTTCTGTTGCACCCACAGCACTTTGTTTACACCTCTGCCACAACACTCAACATGTGCAGTGTCTTACCTGTGCATATGTTTGCCTCTCGCCCAGACCTGTGAGCTCCCTGAGAGCACATGACCCACATTTGTACCCCCAGAGCCTGACACACTGTAGGCACTTAATAAATGTGTGTTGAATGAATGAAATTAGTGACTGCACAAACGGTAAGTAATGGGCAGGTTACTCTGTGCCTTGATTTTTCTTTTTCTTCAAAGAGGATCAAAGTGTCTGTCTTAGGGGGATGCTTACTAGAACATCTGAAATAGTAGACTCCTGGGGAAATATCTTTAAAAATGCCATCATGTCCCCTTCTTTAAGCAGAGATACAGTCTTCAGGCTATTAATAGAAAACTGAACTAAATATCTTCATGGGAACTCTGTGATGGTGATGATAGCTCCATCATTACCCATTTTAGGAAAGGAGTCCTGGAGCAGTTCAGTAGCTCATCCAGCCCGCAAACCTGCATTGGTGGTGAGGAGCTGATGAGGAAGCGGGTGCCCTCCGCCCTGCGCCTCTGCTTGTGACCACTTATTGTCCCCAAACTTCCACAGCTTCTAGGCTGAACCCCAGCCTGGCCCCTGGGTGTCCCCTTCATCTCAGTTTCATGACTCCAGGGCCAGACCACTGACATCATCCAAGGCCCACTTGACACCATGAGCCAGAACATGGAGTTTCTCCTCTGGTGAGTCTCCAGCCAGAATCTGTCTGTGCTGGAACAGCTTGAATCAATTTTTAAAGGAACTGGTTGATATTCAACAGTTGTAAGAGATTTCTAGTGCTTGAATTTCGGACCCAGGAATATCCTGGGTGAAATTTCTATAGTGCTAGAGAGACAACTGGGTAGTTTTCATGACTCTAAGAGGGAAAAAGGAAGGACAGGTTTTGGTATTTCCAGGTAAACCAACATCTTACTATTTATGTATATAATGATCCAGGAGGAAATGATTTTTTAGTGCCTGAGCACTAGAAACTCTTGAGTCTCAGAAGTGATATGTGAAAGTCGTCTCTGACTCTTTGTGACCCCACCTACTGTAGAGTTCATGTAATTCTCCAGGCCAGAATACTGGAGTGGGTAGCCTATCCCTTCTCCAGGGGATCTTCCCAACCCAGGGATTGAACCCTGGTCTCCCATATTGCAGGTGGATTCTTTACCGTCTGAGCCACCAGAGAAGCCCTCAGAAGTGATAAGGTTTTCCTAAATTTGTTAGCAAAAGACTAGGTTCCCCGAGTTCCAGCACTTCCTCCAACCTGTTTCACATATCCAGAGCCAGGCTCCCAGAGCAGAGGGACCACATTCTGAACATCAGCGGCAGCAGGCGGAGCATCCTGGGACTCTGGAACAGGGGCTGAGGAGCCTGCTATTAAAGAAAGGGTTCCAGTCTGGAGGGCTCCCTTTCCAAGTCTGGTAGAAGGAGTTCAGGGAACAGACAGGAGTCCCTGGTCACCACCTAGAGGTCTCATTTTCCTGAAATTGCAAAGTACAGAGGAGAGGAGGCCCTAGGGCCCAAGCAAGAGATTTCCAGAACTAGTGACACAGCTGGGGTTGGGGTCTGCGGCTCAGACAGGTGACCCTGGCCCTGGAGCTCAGAACACTAAGCATCAGCCTACTGCAGCCATTCATGGGTTCACCACAGTCAGAAGGCCTCCCTACTTCAGACCTGAAGACATCTTTAGGGTCTGAGAGGTCAGGAACTTGCTGTGGGGCTACTGGGCAGTACTGGAGCCCAGCTTGGTGATGTGAGAGCCTCTCAGAGGAATGGGTAGGTGGACAGCTCACAGGGTATCAGGTGCTTTGGTGAAAGCATAAACCACGTCAATGATCTTGGAGTAAATGGGCCTAGGAGTCTTAAGACTGGGCACAAGAGTGCCTGCCCCATTTCCTGGAGACAGAACGTAGGATATGGAACTCAAGGCCTGGTTTTAACTTGGCCTTGCATTCTTCTAATTACATGGCCCTTGAACAGAGTCATTCAACGTCTCTCAGCCATATCTGTCACTACTAGCACCTCCTCTGTGGTGAGTGCACAAAAGCTGGTTTTGGAGGAGCCAGTTTGTGTGCACAAACAAGTAAGGCACCAGAAGATGTGTCTACACCAGTCTGCCTACCTGTGAGGCTCACGCAAAGGAAGCTGCCTGCCTTTTCCATCAACTTCATTTTAACAGGCCAAAAACGATTTATCTTGTAATTGACCAGTGATATCTTAATTTGCAGCCTTTTCTCCTCCTAAATGGTAATGTCTTCTAAACGATGTGATCTTAGATTTACTGAAACATATTGTCCAGCAGGGCTACTGTTGAGAAATCTGTACCAGTGTAAACCTGATCTGGTAGCTTTCCCCAGCTCCTCAGATGTGAATTAGCCCAATAAAGAGAAATCCTTTCTTTTGGAGTCAGTAGTAAAAAAATGATTTTCACTACAAACCTATCCTGAGTTCCTAAAATTTCAACAAAATTACATCAGAATGCAGCCTTACAAGCACCAGTAAGTCAGAGCCATAGAAGGGAGCTCCACGGTGGTCTTGCTCTGGCTTCTCTGACTTTACAGCCCGCATCCACAGCACCCACACTCTGGGCTCCATGGCTGCATCTACGCTGTCTGCCTGGAGCCTCTGTCCACCTGTCCTTGGTCCTGGCTGGCCCTTCTTCAGGATGGCTTTGACGGTAGCCCCACCTCCACTCTACCACCTAAGGGGGTCACGGTCCTTATATAAACCCCTTCTACTTGTCTCCTTCTCTGCCCTCCCCATCAGAAGAAAGGATATCAAGCCCATTTTTTGTGTCCAGGTCTAGCACAGTACCTAAGAACCAGAGAGTGATATCTCAATGCCTTTCATACATGAGGCCCACTCCTATCCATCTACGTCAAGGGGTCTTGAAGCAGGACCCCTTTTAGCTTAGGCTACCAGTGTAGCAAAGGGTGTTTCTAGTTGGTTCCACCATCAGGAGACTGGACTTCCTCAGCTTGCCAATGCTGGTCAGTAATGATAGTTTTGGATGTAACCCCTCTTCCTGTGCCTCAACAAAAGGAGAGTTGAGGGGTAGGAGTAGGAGTTCATGGGGAAACATGGGATTAGGGCCCTGTTAGCTTCCTATGCAAGAGAGAAGACAATTCAAGACTCTGCTTTAATTTGGTTTCAGTGGTTGTTTGGCTTAGTTCACAGAAGAGAGGTCGTGAGAACCTCTGGGATTCTCTTAAGTGAATGGGTTGGTTATTAGCAGAAAATGAATTACCAAGAGTGACACAAAAATTATAGGGTTACAAAATTTAAAGTATCAGCAGTTCTGAATTAGAACAAGTCCACCTTGTGAGGAGAACCAACATGAGTGGAGCTGTCTCCATGAACCCACAGCCAACAGGATTGCAGACGTCTCTGCCTGAGACACCTCTACCAGAGGCTGCATTCTTGTGAGTTCTAGGAAACAAACACTGTTCTAGGCTGGGCTGTGCTATGCAGAGTCTCCTCACACAGTGCCACCCCACAGCCTAGCCACTTCTCTATCCTTTGATACAAGTCAGCCTTTGGGATACGCTGGACCAGACCATCTTCAAAAAAACGTCCAGACCACACAGCAGCCCCCTCCTTTTTCTAGTCCCCTCAGAATAAGAGCTGTGATGGTCTCACAAGACTGGTGGTAGGAAAGGGCTGTAAGGATCACCTAATATTCTTCTCCTGCAAAGGCATCTCTACAGATCAGGTTCTGAGGGTCTTTCACATAAACCTGGAGTTGAGAATGCTGCTTCCCAACCTTGGCTGTAAATTGGGATTATCTAAGGAGCGCTGCAGGAGGACAGGTGCCACTCCTCTGCCCAGTACTGTCCTTATGGTTTGGGGTCCAATGGACTCTAATATGCAGTCAGGGTGGAGAATCGCTGCTCTGAGAGTAAAAAGGGGAATCTGGATTCTCCTGGCTACCATGAGGAGAGCAAAGGAGCTCACCTGTGAGAATAAACAGCTGGACAGCCTTGTCTCCCCAGGGTTTTGGTCTGGACTCCCAGCAAGGGAGTCCCCCAGGGCTAGTCCTGAGCACTCTGTGCCCAACCACAGACACATGGGCCATCCGTCCCTCACGGTTCTGAACACTTACCCCGACTCAGTGCACAGTGGAGCCTCAGATACGGGATGAGCACACGCTTTGGAACAAGAAGACTGCTGCCCTCTGCTAGTTCTGTAATCTCAGGGGAGTCTCCAAGCTTCCACCTTCTGATCTGCAAAACCTGGACAATACTGCCTTCTTTCTAGGATTGATGGGGGAAGCAAAGTACATAAAAACACCG
This sequence comes from Moschus berezovskii, assembly GCF_049115385.1. Lineage (NCBI taxonomy): Eukaryota > Metazoa > Chordata > Mammalia > Artiodactyla > Moschidae > Moschus > Moschus berezovskii. Next base: position 62,432,395 of record NC_142483.1, read on the forward strand.
TTAGTGTTTTGTTAAATGGAAATTACAGAAAAATAAATAGTCTACTAAATTTTTTCTCTTGGTAATCTAAAACAATGTAAGTTCATGCTGATGTATTAAAATGTACTTTTAAGTTGTTTAAATCATGCAAACACATTTATGTGATCCCCCCTCCCCCACCACCCCCTTTCAAGGAACCAGCTGAATCCTTTTTTGCAACAAGCCATAGTATAAAATAAAGATAATAAACAAAAGGTGATCTGGATCAGTTTGGAATTCCTGGGAAACTCTCAGGCATAAGGAAGAGGGGCAAAACTTGAACCCCAAGCACAACAGCTCCTCCTCGGCTGGACAGCACTGCTTTCTGCTGTGAAGTCCAGGTCACTGTCACCTTGATGGAAAACCAGGCCTTTCCTCGGGTGAAGGTGGTATTCCAGTGAATTCTCATGAACCCTCAATGGCTGGTTCATTTCTCTAAGGGGATACAGATATCAGGGACTTTATTATTTAAACAACAACAACAAAAGATTTATTAGCTGCTCACTCCATCAGGCATTTTACAATGTGAGTTTCACAACAACCATCATTGTCCTCATTTTATAGATAAGAGAAACTGAGACTCAGGAAGGTCAAGTCACTTGCCTAAATTGACAAGCCAAGAAGTTGTAGTTCTACCTGATCTGTATCTACCAGAAACCACGTTCCTCACCACTTTGGAGATTTAAAAATGCTTCTCTTGTAGCTCATCTGGTAAATAATCCGCCTACAATGCGGGAGACCCGGGTTTGATCCCTGGGTTGGGAAGGTCTCCTGGAGAAGGGAAAGTCTACCCACTCCAGTATTATGGCCTGGAGAATTCCATGGACTGCAGTTCATGGGGTTGCAAAGAGTCAGACAACACTGAGCAACTTTCACTTTTCAAAAATTTACCAAAATATAAATGACCAAACTTTATGGAAACTTTTAAAAGAAAAAAATATTATCAGCTTAAAAAAGTCCTTCAGTTAAAGTTGAAAGTTCTTATATTTGAAAAATATTGTGATTGAAGAACATCTCAGTCCTATTCTGTCCCCGTATTCAATATGCAGAACAGCTGGAGGCCACAGTTAAAAATTTTAGAAATAAAACGTTCCTAGTAAAGTGGGCATGAAAGACACTGTCCCTTTTTGGAGAAGCCAGCTCTCAATGGTCAGAGGAAATGTGATCATGGAAAATGTACTGCCCTGAAGCCAAAAGTCCCTTCCAAACCTCCCCGTGTCATTTGAGGCAGCTCACTGTTTGCCCTTGCCTCTGTTTCCCTTCCACACACATGATAATCTAGTCCTCCCTCCCATGAGAAACCACAGCAGTTGTAAGCAGCATTCAGTTCAGTTCAGTCACTCAGTCGTGTCCGACTCTTTGTGACCCCATGAATCACAGCACGCCAGGCCTCCCTGTCCATCACCAACTCCCAGAGTTCACTCAAATTCATGTCCATCGAGTCGGTGATGCCATCCAGCCATCTCATTCTCTGTAGTCCCCTTCTCCTCCTGCCCCCAATCCCTCCCAGCATCAGACTCTTTGCCAGTGAGTCAACTCATCGCATGAGGTGGCCAAAGTATTGGAGTTTCAGCTTTAGCTTCAGTCCTTCCAATGAACACCCAGGGCTGATCTCCTTTAGAATGGACTGGTTGGATCTCCTTGCAGTCCAAGGGACTCTCAAGAGTCTTCTCCAACACCACAGTTCAAAAGCATCAATTCTTCGGCGCTCAGCTTTCTTCACAGTCCAACTCTCACATCTGCACATGACCACTGGAAAAACCATATCCTTGACTAGATGGACCTTTGTTGGCAAAGTGAGCAGCATTAGGGATTTAAGTCAAAATGGTCAAATGGTGGCAACTTCACATGATTCAACCTAACACTACCAATAACACTACCTCATAATATGAGGTGGTATTATTAACAAAATCAATTATATAGATTATAGAACTGAGGCTCAATTGTACAAAGATTATTATACCTGAATCCAGAGTCTGTGTTTTTTCCATTACTATGTTGAATTCTGAACTAAGATATCCAGTGTTGATATTTTCCCCTCTGACAACAATTTCTGGATACAATTACAGTGGCAATGCTTTGGTTTGACTACAGCAGGTTCTATAACACCTGCAAGAATTTTCTGACCATCAGCCCTTTCTCCCTTAAAACTTCCCTTCTCAAGGACCAGATCCTAGGGTATGGTCAGATGTGAAAACCTACCCTCTGCATAAACCATCCTTGAAGACTTGGATGATTTTTAAGTTACAGCTAATTTATTAATACTAGTGTACAATATTATATTAGGAGTACAACAATATTATTAATTCAATACTTTTTTAGATTATACTTCATTTAAAGTTATAAAATTTAAAAAAATTTTATATTCCCTGTATTGAACAATATTTCTTTTACCCTATTCATTTTTACATTGCAATCTTTGTCCCTTAACCCTGTCAACTAAAAAATATTAGTTACAACCTGAAAATACAGTTATTTTATTTGGTTGGAATGTTTAGGATCCTGAGCCTGGGAGATAGCAGCTCAGTAGCTCTGAGAACACTGCTCCAAGGAGGCGAGAAAAGGAGCCAGGTGTGCAGTCAAGTTTGCAACAAAGGCAGAGGTGGGGGCAGGCAATCTAAACATCGAAGATTATTGTTAAGTAAACAAACCCAGCTATCAAGTTTTGGAATTTAGTATCCTTTTATGTATGGGAAGAGACTGGGATTATTGAAGTCATTCCTTTCATAAGCTTCTCAGCTTGGGGCCACCATCCCGCATATTTACAGAGATAATTTCTCTTTCCTGAGTTCCCTTAGGGCCTTCTGGCTCACAGTGGAGGCTGTAACTGTGGCTTTGGTCAATCACTGGTGACTGTGACATCTTTAAGCTCCTTATGTAGGGAGTGGTGCCGAGTGTCAGCATGGCTCAGGAATTCACATTTGGAAGGCTGGAATCACGCAGAAAGCTGTGACATCGCTTTCCCACTAATATGGCAGGAAATATTTCATTTCACAGTTTCGTACCCCTATCGTGCCCCTCCCAAGAACTGTATAAAGTTTTAACTAAAAGATATTTCTTCTTGTGGAGAAGTCAGTCCCTACACCACCCCCCCACCCCGCCTTTTAAAAAGGATGTTATTTGAAGACAGAGCTAGCAGCCTAATCTCTCAGACCTGGTAAAACGCTGTTTCCTTAGAGACCCTGGCCAGACGGTAGGGTTAGCACCAACCCTCCAAAACTCTCGTCACCCGGCCTGCGAGAACTCCCAGACAGCGAATCCTCGCGTTCAGCATCCTTCAGTTTCCGGATCGATGACGCAAACCATGACTGTGGCACGGCGGAGGGGTGAGGGACGTGCACAGGGCTGCGGGGGAGGCGCAGAGTCAGCTCCCCGCACCTCCCGGCCCCACACAGCCCGGCTGCTGAGCCCGGAGCCCGGGCCTCCACCGCCCACAGCAGGTCGGGGCCGATGGCGCGCAGCCCCGCCAGGCCGAGAGACTCGCGCTCCCGCGCCGGCCAGCCGGTGGTCTCGCCCTGCTGGAAGCCTCGCGAGGTTTGCTTTACCCGGCCCGCCCCGCCCCCTCGCCCAAGATGGTGGCGCTCCACTGCGGGCGGGGGCTCAGGCCCGTGGTGAGTGGGCCGTGCGGCGGACGGCCGGGTGGAGGTGAGGGCCCCTGTCTGCGTCTCACGCCTCACTGTCCCTACAGATACTGTCCTGGAGCCGGGATCTGCCGTGCATCTGGCGCGCCCTGCATACCTCCGCCGTCTGCTCCAAGGTGAGCGCAGCATGGGGACTCGCGGCCTTGGGGTCAGGGACCTGGGGGTTGGGGCATGACCTAGGACTCGCCCTTGGTTAGTGGTCGCGGAAAATCACGGCCTCTCTTTCTTTTCAGAACCGGGCGGCCCGAGTCCGAGTGGGCAAGGGGGACAAGCCAGTGACCTACGAGGAGGCGCATGCGCCTCACTACATCGCCCACCGCAAGGGCTGGCTGTCACTGCACACAGGTGAGGGGACGGTGCGGGACCGGAGACGACGTGCTGTGTCGTGACTGTCACATAAAACACGAATTGAACACGTGTCAGAGGTTTTATTTCATTCAGTAATAAATGGGTGGATCAGAAATCAGTTAAAGTAAAGGAGAATTAACATAAATGGGAGGTACGTGATAGGGAATGTCCAAATGTATTTAAAGGGATGCAGAATTGTTTTTTTCCATGGGGGGCGGGCAAGGACTTTGTTGAACTTACACAGAAATAACTTGCATGACTAAAGATAATTGTTTTGCATTGCTGTCAGTTATTTGGGGCTTCCTGCATGGTTCAGCAGTGAAGAATCTGTCTGCAGTGCAGGAAACCTGGAGACACTGGTTTGATCCCTGGGATGGGATGGCAACCCACTCCATTAGTCTTGCCTGGAAAATCCCATGGACAGAGGAGCCTGGCGGATGACACAGCTCATGGGGTTGCAAAAAAAGTCAGACATGACTAAATGACTGAAACAATAAAAACCTGTTATAATTTAGAGATATAAAATAGCTCACAGGCAGTGAAAAAAGTGAAACGAAAGTGAAAGTGAAAAAGAATTTGAACGACCCAGGAAACTGTTCTAAATACTGCAGTTTTCCACCGTAGCACAAATCTCCATACAGTTTACACCATTATTTGCAGATTCCATGTTTGTGAATTTGCCTGCTCTAGTGCTTTTTGATTTCGGATTTGTGTAACAGTAGGCAGTAGCTTGCAGAAAGTAGCAGAAAGTGGTAGCTGAAAAGAGGGCCTTAGTTTCCTAGACAGGGAGTCCTCACCACTGTACCACGGGAGCCAGCAGTTACGGCCATGTTCCCTAATTTTGCCTGCCTAGTCAAGAACAAATTCAGATAGGAGGCAGAAGAAGAAAAAGAATAAAGTAGAAAGTTTGTTGAAAGGAAAAATACATGCAGAAAGGCACATAGGCAAGCTCAGAGAGAGCCGCCCCTTTGGGAAGTTTAAATCCTTTGTAAAGGGGCAAGTTTTCCAAGTCTGTGTCTTCCATCAGGCCAGTCACCTTGCTTTGTTTCCTTTGGTTAATTTGTCTCAGAACCCTTCCCTAGGGTGCCCAGGCACACCCTAGCCAAGATGGATCTTGAAATGAAGGCTTCTGGGAGGAACAAGACTCATTGTGGCCTGGAATTGTCCTCTGACTTGACTCCAAGGAGCCCTTCTGTGCATGTGTAGTGTTCCCCTTATCAGATAGGGTTTTTTCCTTTCTTTGTCCTTGCCATGATTATTCCCTTGAAGTGTTAGCAAGAGACAAAGACTGGCTATATGCCCTGTTTTTGTTGGCTGTAAATTCCTCAACTGAAGCCCACCTATTTCTTTTCTCAGGAAATGCAAGGAGAAGAGTGGCTGATTATAAATGTCCAACCTAATTCCATCTATCTCCTACCTCACTTTAACGTTCATCCTCAAATGTGGGCAGAGCAACAACTCCACATGTACCTTCCCAGCCAAGGTTGAATAAGGCTCTCTGTCTTCTTCTTTCATCTTTCATGCTGTAAACGAGTACTCTTTTTGAGATCTGTTAGAAGGCAATGGCAACCCACTCCAATACTCTTGCCTGGAAAATCCCATGGAAGGAGAAGCCTGGTAGGCCGCGGTCCATGGGGTCGCTAAGAGTCGGACACGACTGAGCATCTTCACTTTCATTTTCACTTTCATGCATTGGAGAAGGAAATGGCAACCCACTCTAGTGTTCTTGCCTGGAGAATCCCAGGGACAGGGGAGCCTGGTGTGCTGCCATCTATGGGATCGCATGGAGTCGGACACGACTAAGCGACTTAGCAGCAGCAGTGCCATGTTTTCAAGTTTTGTGCTTTTTGTTGTTGATTCCCCTGACATGCTCTTGTTACCAGAAAAATCTTGCCTTTTTCTGCCCACTGATGCTGAATAAAAAAATACAGGCAGAGTTTCGAGGGAATAGAAAGATGGCTTTAATCTTCAGCCAGCTGAGGGGAGAACACAGCAGGCTAGTGTCTGAAGAGCTGTGCCACACTTCTAGGCGAAACGAGACTTTATATAGCCTGGGTCTTGTGCTCTTAGGGTAAATGATAATGCTTAAAGTAATGAAGATCTTGAATTTTTCTTGAATTCTTTCAAAACAGTCATAATTGGCATCAGGTAGCCTGGTAATCCTGGATGTTCATTGGAGGGACTGATGCTAAAGCTGAAACTGCAATACTTTGGCCACCTCATGCGACGAGTTGACTCACTGGAAAAGACTCTGATGCTGGGAAAGGTTGGGGGCGGGAGGAGAAGGGGACGACGGAGAATGAGATGGCTGGATGGCATCACCGAGTCTGTGGACATGAGTTTGAGTGTACTCCGGGAGTTGGTGATGGACAGGGAGGCCTGGCGTGCTGTGATTCATGGGGTCGCGGAGAGTCGGACACGACTGAGCGACTGAACTGAACTGAACTGAACTGAGCCTGGTAATTGGGTCTTGCAATCTGGCAGCCCAGTAACTGGGTCCATTTGTCTCTGGTTTATTGTACTGTGGCCTTCTTTTTGAAATGCCAAAAGCTACAAGGGTGGTCTGCAAAGGGAGTGCAATGAGGGTAAGTAAGCACTGGTCCAGGATGTAATTAGCATAGAGTTAAAGGGTAGCAGGTGCAGGATGTAACTCATGCAGAGTTAGGGGGCAATAGGTGCAGGATGTAGTCTACCTAAAGTCAGGTTAGTTTTGGGAAAAGCAACCCTAGTTGCAGACTAAGATTAGGAATAGGTAAGGTAAAACTAGGTAAGAAACTAGTAAAACTAAAATTAGCTCTTTCAGGCCCATTTATATTTCTTCTCCAGCCTGTTCAGTGTTCTCTTTATTTTCTTTATTCTCAGAAAAGGGAAAGGAAAATAGAAACTCATTCCTCTTTTTTCCTTTTCACTGCAGCAAATTCCCCAGTGTTAATTTATTTACTTCATATCTTTGGAAGAAGGGAAATAAGTGTCATTCTTGTCTGCTGCTGCTGCTAAGTCGCTTCAGTCGTGTCTGACTCTGTGCCACCCCTTAGATGGCAGCCCACCAGGCTCCCCTGTCCTTGGGATTCTCTAGGCAAGAATACTGCTGGCTGAGGAGAAAACCTCAGTTTTGTTACAGTTGACAGTCAACAGCTGTCCAACCCAGGGGCTCATTTATGTCCTATTTCAAATCCCCTTTGAGAGACGTGAACCCCAAGAAATCTTTATTGGGAAGATGAGGGACTATGGTCTGTCTTCTGTAGCTTGTTCAGGCTGACAAGGGACTCGTCGACCCTACTTGATTGGGGTCGTGGAGTTCTTGCTCTGTTTCATTATGTTTTATTAAGGGGCCCTCGGGTGACTTCTCTTGTTATTCCTCTAGGATCTGTTCTCAAGAGTGCTGTAATCTCTGTATCATCATTACCTTGATGTGAATCTGTTGTAATCTGGAGGAGGCAAAATTTAACAAGTAGTTTTTTGTTTTTCTTAAAAAAGCAGAGGCCAAAGATCAGTGAAAGAATTACTGTAACTGGGAGTCAAAGCAGAAATAAGAACCAAGGTACATTTGATAACAAATTTGAATGTGGTCCAGATAATGGTCAGTGCTTGGGTTATCCTGTCCAAAGAAATGGAGCCATTTGCACTCAGTTAGAACTGAAATCAAGATTGCCGGGAGAAATATCAGTAACCTCAGATATGCAAATGACACTACCCTTAGGGCAGAAACTGAAAAACTAAAGAGCCTCTTGATGAAAGTGAAAGGAGGAGAGTGAAAAAGTTGGCTTAAAGCTCAACATTCAGAAAACTAAGACCATGGCATCCGGTCCCATCACTTCATGGGAAATAGATGGACAAACAGTGGAAACAGTGACTGACTTTATTTTTTGGGGGCTCCAAAATCATTGCGGATGCTGATTGTAGCCATGAAATTAAAAAGACGCTTACTCCTTGGAAGGAAAGTTATGACCAGCCTAGATAGCATATTCAAAAGCAGAGACATTACTTTGTCAACCAAGGTCCGTCTAGTCAAGGCTATGGTTTTTCCAATGGTCATGTATGGGTGTGAGAGTTGGACTGTGAAGAAAGCTGAGTGCCGAAGAATTGATTCTTTTGAACTGTGGTATTGGAGAAGACTCTTGGGGGTCCCTTGGACTGCAAGGAGATCCAACCAGTCCATTCTAAAGGAGATCAGTCCTGGGTGTTCATTGGAAGGACTGATGCTAAAGCTGAAATTCCAATACTTTGGCCACCTCATGTGAAGAGTTGACTCACTGGAAAAGGCTCTGATGCTGGGAGGGATTAGGGGCAGGAGGAGAAGTGGACGACAGAGAATGAGATGGCTGGATGGCATCACTGACTCGATGGAGGTGAGTTTGAGTGAACTCCGGGAGTTGGTGATGGACAGGGAGGCCTGGCGTGCTGCGATTCATGGGGTCGAGGAGAGTCGGACACGACTGAGAGACTGAACTGATAGGTCTTTTAACTGCCGAACAAGGAGGAACATGTGCCATCCTGAATGAGACTTGCTTTTTTGGGTAAACACCTCAAACCAAGTTGAAGAAAGTCTTTCCGTTCTCAAAAAGAACATACAGGTTATCTAAGATCTCAAACCTCTTGTAGAGGTAGATGGCAAGTGCCAGTATCTAGTTGGTAGATTCCCTTCAGGGTCATAAATCTGACCATGGTTTGGGGGCATTTCATGGCCATTTTGTCCCATTGTGCTGTTTGGTTGGTGAAAAAGTAATTGAGGTTCAAAAGTAATTGTGGCTGATGCAAAAGTAAGAGTAATTACAGTTGGTGCAAAATTCAACTGCAGTTACTTTTGAACCTCAATTACTTTTGCCCCAACTGCAATTACTTTGCACAATCCAAACAGGAATGCTTATTCCCAGGTCTGGTGAAGATTTCATTGACTGGCCTCTCAATGTGCTGTTACTGGGCTAGGCCATAAAACAATATCCAGAATTCTCTGATTTACGTGCCTTTACTAGTCTCTTGTGGAACCAGGAAGATATCCTCTCCTGTTGCTTTTTCACATATCTAGAGTTGCACTGTTAGAATCAGTGCTCTCATATGGAACTACATATCATCATTTTATCAGAGGCTTAATCACACATTTGGTAATGTAAGAAACAATTTTCTGAAGCAGGCAGTACAGAAAAATAACTAACAGTATTAGTAGGGTTATGTTAGAATTTAAGTCAAGAACTTCCATTAGGTGTAACCTAGTATATCCCCAGGTTATCTTAGTCTGTTCTGTTACAATCCCTATCACTGAGAGAAATTACATATTGTCACCGTTTATAAGACACCCAGCTTAATTTCCTAATGTTACTAGACTGATTATCCTTAAGTTCAGTTCAGTTCAGTTGCTCAGTCATGTCTGACTCCTTGCGACCCCATGAATCGCAGCACGCCAGGACTCCCTGTCCATCACCAACTCCCGGAGTTCACTCAAACTCAGTCCATCGAGTCGGTGATGCCATCCAGCCATCTCATTCTCTGTTGTCCTCTTCTCCTCCTGCTCCCAATCCCTCCCAGCATCAGAGTCTTTTCCAATGAGTCAACTCTTAGCAGGAAGTGGCCAAAGTATTGGAGTTTCAGCTTTAGTATCAGTCCTTCCAATGAACACCCAGGACTGATCTCTTTTAGGATGGACTGGTTGGACCTCCTTGCAGTCCAAGGGACTCTCAAGAGTCTTCTCCAGCACCACAGTTCAAACGCATCAGTTCTTTGGCGTTCAGCTTTCTTCACAGTCCACCTCTCACATCCATACATGACCACTGGAAAAACCATAGCCTTGACTAGACGAACCTTTGTTGGCAAAGTAATATCTCTGCTTTTTAATATACTATCTAGGTTGGTCATAACTTTCCTTCCAAGGAGTAAGCGACTTTTAATTTCATGGCTGCAATCACCATCTGCAGTGATTTTAGAGCCCAAAAAAATAAAGTCTGACACTGTTCCCACTGTTGTCCATCTATTTCCCATGAAGTGATGGGACCAGATGCCATGATCTTAGTTTTCTGAATGTTGAGCTTTAAGCCAGCTTTTTCACTCTCCTCTTTCACTTTCATCAAGAGGCTTTTTAGTTCCTCTTCACTTTCTGCCATAAGAGTGGTGTCATCTGCATATCTGAGGTTATTTATATTTCTCCCGGCAATCTTGATTCCAACTTGTGCTTCCTCCAGCCCAGCGTTTCTCATGATGTACTCTGCATATAAGTTAAATAAGCAGGGTGACAATATACAGCCTTGACGTACTCCTTTTCCTGTTGGAACCAGTCTGTTGTTCCATGTCCAGTTCTAACTGTTGCTTTCTGACCTGCATACAGGTTTCTCAAGAGGCAGGTCAGGTGGTCTGGTATTCCCATCTCTTTCAGAATTTTCCACAGTTTATTGTGATCCACAGAGTCAAAGGTTTTGGCATAGTCAATAAAGCAGAAATAGATGTTTTTCTGGAACTCTCTTGCTTTTTTGATGACCCAACGGATGTTGGCAATTTGATCTCTGGTTTCTCTGCCTTTGCTAAAACCAGCTTGAACATCTGGAAGTTCACGGTTCACATATTGCTGAAGCCTGGCTTGGAGAATTTTGAGCATTACTTTACTAGCATGTGAGATGAATGCCATTATGCGGTAGTTTGAGCATTCTTTGGCATTGCCTTTCTTTGGATTAGAATGAAGACTGACCTTTTCCAGTCCTGTGGCCACTGCTGAGTTTTCCAAATTTGCTGGCATATTGAGGGCAGCACTTTCACAGCACCATCTTTCAGGATTTGTAATAGCTCAACTGGAATTCCATCACCTCCACTAGCTTTGTTCGTAGTGATGCTTTCTAAGGCCCACTTGACTTCACATTCCAGGATATCTGGCTCTAGGTGAGTGATCACACCATTGTGATCATCTGGGTCGTGAAGCTCTTTTTTGTACAATTCTCCTTTGTATTCTTGCCACCTCTTCTTAATATCTTCTGCTTCTGTTAGCTCCGTACCATTTCTGTCCTTTATTGAGCCCATCTTTGCATGAAATGTTCCCTTGGTATCTCTAATTTTCTTGAAGAGATCTCTTGTCTTTTCTATTCTGTTTTGCTCTGTTTCTTTGCGTTGATCCCTGAGGAAGGCTTTCTTATCTCTCCTTGCTATTCTTTGCAGCTCTGCATTCAGATGCTTATATCTTTCCTTTCCTCCTTTGCTTTTCGCTTCTCTTCTTTTCACAGCTATTTGTAAGGCCTCCTCAGACAGGCATTTTGCTTTTTTGCATTTCTTTTCCATGGGATTGGTCTTGATCCCTGTCTCCTGTACAGTGTCATGAACCTCCGTCTATAGTTCATCAGGCGCTCTATCCATCAGATCTAGTCCCTTAAATCTATTTCTCACTTCCACTGTATAATCATAAGAGATTTGATTTAGGTCATACCTGAATAGTCTAGTGGTTTTTTCCACTTTCTTCAATTTAAGTCTGAATTTGGCAATAAGGAGTTCATGATCTGAGCCACAGTCAGCTCCCGGTCTTGTTTTTTTTTTTGACTGTATAGAGCTTCTCCATCTTTGGCTGCAAAGAATATAATCAATCTGATTTCAGTGTTGACCATCTGGTGATGTCCATGTGTAGAGTCTCCTCTTGTGTTGTTGGAAGAGGGTGTTTGCTATGACCAGTGCATTTTCTTAGGAAAACTGTTAGCCTTTGCCCTGCTTCTTTCCATACTCCAAGGCCAAATTTGCCTGTTACTCCAGGTGTTTCTTGACTTCCTACGTTTGCCTTCCAGTCCGCTATAATGAAAAGGACATCTTTTTTAGGTGTTAGTTCTTAAAGGTCTTGTAGGTCTTCATAGAACCATTCAACTTCCGCTTCTTTAACGTTACTGGTTGGGGCATAGGCTTGGATTACCGTGATATTGAATGGTTTGCCTTGGAAACAGAGATCATTCTGTCGTTTTTGAGATTGCATCCAAGTACTGCATTTCAGACTCTTTTGTTGACCGTGATGGCTACTCCATTTCTTCTAAGGGATTCCTGCCCACGGTAGTAGATATAATGGTCATCTGAGTTAAATTCACCCATTCCAGTCCATTTTAGTTCACTGATTCCTAGAATGTTGACGTTCACTCTTGCCATCTCCCGTTTGACCACTTCCAATTTGCCTTGTTGATGGACCTAACATTCCAGGTTCCTATGCAATATTGCTCTTTACAGCATCAGACCTTGCTTCTATCACCAGTCACATCCACAACTGGGTGTTATTTTTGCTTTGGCTCCATACTTTCTTTCTTTCTCGAGTTATTTCTCCACTGATCTCCAGTAGCATATTGGGCACCTACTGACCCGGGGAGTTTCTCTTTCAGTATCCTATCATTTTGCTTTTTCATACTGTTCATACAATTGTTTCTAACATAGAGGATCATTAAAACTTAATTTACTGAAGCCTGGTGTTAACTGCATAAATCTCATACTTGTGAGAAACTTTTAATCCTTTGCTGAAATTTTGCTTGTTGCTGTGACTGAACTTGAGTGATAAGGAAATTTTATGTTTATGGCCAAATTCAGAGCAGGTATTATTAATTGATCAGTTGAGGGGATATCATCTATTAATATCAGTAGTGGCCTGGACATGACTGTAATTTTTCTTTAAAATAAATTCCCTAACAGTTAGCCAGTTATATTCTTGGAGTGGAGAAATCCACCAAAGTAACCCAGAAGTACTAGACAGTTAATCGGCCACAAACCCAACAATTGGATTGATGTTTAAAACTAGCATAGGATCATATCTATGATAGAAAAACATTTGATTCATATGCAGAGGTCCAAGAAGTCAAGAAAATAAAGAATCATAAGTCAGGTCTAGGATCTTGAGCAAGCTGTCTACTTCTGATGTCTTCTTCTTTTCCTGCTATGAATGTAGTTTCTCCTCTGAGCATTGTTTTAAGGTAATTTTGAGATCAGCAGTCTTCACTGTAAGCCAGTCCAATGCAGAGACCCTTTGTGAGTGAAAATTAATCCAAGATATAATTCCTGTCATTTTCACTGTGCTTGAGCTAGTTAAGAGTACCTGATCCTTCCATCTAGGTTTGTGATTATCCTTTGAATTAGATCTTTTCCAGTATGCACAATACCCTGGTTTCAGGTCATCTGATCTCCATTCAAAGATAGATTACTGAGATAAGCTTCAGAAATGAACTTAAAAGTACTCCTTAATTAAACTTTTTAGCATTATAACGTAACAGCAAGAAACTGGGAAATGTGTCTTGGTAAATGAAGACCTTAGTTAACAAAAAAAAGCTAGGTGGCCATCTTGGGTTTTCCATAGTGCTGAGGCTGATGTACAGCTATTGTTTACCCATTTCAGTCCCCTGATGTAGAAGTAGATTGTTGCCATGTCTTAAGGACATCAAGATAACAATTTTTGTAGAAGCAGAATGAGCTTTATCTACACGTGCTATAACCTTTGTAGATAGATCATTGTGAGATAATACTTGTTTATCTTACCAAAATAACAGAAGATTTTAACAACAAATATGTCACTTAAAGGCAAATAAGTTTACAGAGACTAATTAAAAGCACCCTGTCAAGAAAACTTTGTTCTCTTAACAGAAAGAACCAATTTCAGTCTAGTTTCAATGAACTTGGCCTGATGATTTATATAATTACAGTTGATCATAGAGGCTTTTTGCTTGCTGAAACTTTTTAAAGAGTCTCAGACTGAACTTTTAAAAAACTTCTCAGGGCTAAGAAAATCACACCAAGGGCTTGTCACAGATTTTACTTATCAGATCTAGTAACTTCCTTCCTTTATAGAGTCCCCAAAATCTTGAGATTTTTGTACCTGTTAGTGATGTAGGCTTCCTGATTTACCTAATAAACTTCTGGAAATCTAAGAGTTTCTAATGTCTAGAAAGCAGTCAAAGGGGAAAAGATAAATGTTTCCATTCTGCTTACAAAGAAAATTTACCAAATTACTTTAGGTCATAATCAGTTTGAGAGGAAGGTTTTCTTTACACCGGAAAACACAAATTCAAATCTGTTATTTTTCATATAGATATCCTAAAATTAAAACTGTATCTTTCATTCATTTAATCCTTTTGTTAGCGTTTTATGAAGCCTTCAGGTACTTATTAGGATTCTTTGATTTCTTAGCCAGTTCAGCATTATGGTGTGAAAGTCAGAAACTTGTATTTATCTAAAAATCCTTCTATAAATCTTCTTGAAGCTGAAGCATTTTTCAAAGGCATCAGAGTGAACCCGTAGGTGTATATAATGACAAAAGACTTAAGTCATGTTTAAAATCTGATTACAGTGCAATTGACAGAGTAACTTGGTTACTGCTGTGACATAAAACACTTTCAGATAATAACTAGGGTTATGGTTGATGACATTTTACCAGATCCACCTGCCATGCAGGAGATACAGGAGACGCAGGTTTGACCCCTGAGTCAGGAAGGTCCCCTGGAGGAGGACATTGGCAACCCACTCCCATATTCTTGACTAGAGAATCTCATGGACAGAGTGTTACTGAACATTGTTAAGTCTGTGTGCTTGATGCACAGTAAGGCCAAACAATACTAAAACATTGGAGTTTGGGACAGAGAAAAGTTTTTTTTTTTCAGTGCCATGTAAGGAGACAGGTGGATCCCAGTTTTCAGTAAAGTCTTTGTAAAAGCAAAAGGTGACGGAGGGACATGGTTAGTTGTTGCAAACTTCCTGATGTTAGATCCTTTGTTCTTGAAGTCAGGTCATTTTCAGGTAATGATTTTCCTGTAAATCTGTACCAAAACGAATGTTATTCTTTGTCTTGACAAGAAAGGACAAGGTCCCAAGGAACAGCTTTTACCCTCCAGGGTCCTGGACCTGGCTAAGAGGAGGTAGAGCTCAGTTGACAGTTCCCTCAGGGCCAGGTCTCCAGATTTTGCCCAACCCAACCAGTCCTCAGTCCTCCAATGAAGGGAGACCAGGTCCCACAGACTGTGTCCCAGTCAAACTGCCACTGTTACTGAGCCCAAGCTCATTCTGCTCACTGCATAACAGGCCAATGAATTTGGAAGTGTTGGAGCAAGGAATAATGACTTTAACTTGAAGGTCAGCAAACAGAGAAGATGGCAGACTAGCCTCTCAAAAACCGTTAGAATTCAGGGTCTATACAGTAGAGGGAGGGGCTTTCAGTAGCATCGACCAACGGCAGAGCAGGGCTGTTAATGGTCAGTTCTCTATGGTTGCTCAGTTGCTTCAGGGGAGGGGCCCACTGAGCAGAACCATTATAGTTGGTGTCTGTCTCGGTGGAGCATGCAGGCCAGCACCAGGGAGGGAAAGGCCCCTTATGCCTTGGGTCCCATCTGGGACCACCACTCCACCATGGCTGTTAGGTCGCAGAAATCAGGATGGGGGCAGGTTCACCACTGCCTCAAGGCCTGGACCAAAACTAGTGAGTGGCCTTGGTGAGGGCTCTGAAAAGCCCTACAGAACACAGCCCCAAGCCTGTTCTTTGGGCCCCCCGTCTCTCCCACTGGCCCAAGGCTGGGTGAGCTGGAGGGCCTTGGGAAGATGGCCGGGATCCGCCTCTTACCTCACTCCACCTCGTGACCAGCACTCAGCTATTGTCTGAATCCTCTCACCAACTGTTGCTCATTGACAGTTTGTTGCCAGTGGGCAAGGCCCACTGAGGCACTAACCAGGGGCTGAGTAGGACCGATCTCCTGATAACAGGGTACAGAGTAATGGTGCACAGCAGTGGCTGTATGCTAAAGGCTGAGCTCACTGTGCTTTGTTACAAGAGGAGCCTGGCAGGCTGTAACAGGACAGGAGGAGCATCGCCCTTAGCAGGCAGCCATTGTTGTGCCTCCTCACTCTGCACCCTGTTACTAGGCAACAGGTTTTGCTCAGCCATTGCTCGGTGCCTCAGTGGACCCTGCTCATAAGCAACCAGATGTCAATGAGCAACCGTTAGTGGTCCTGCTCAGTTATTGGTCAGTGCCACAGTTGGCCCTGTCCACTGGTAACTGTCAATGAAGGACTACTGGGGAAGTGATTCAGTCAAGGGTCATGAGGTGGACAGTGAGGTAAGAGGCAGATTCAGGCCTTCTCCTGGAGGCCTTCCAGCTTACCCAGCTTTGGGCCAGCAGGTGAGCTGGAGGGCCCAGGGAATAGACTGAAGACCATGTCCTGCAGGGCTCCATAGCCCTTACTGAGGCCCTCCACTAGCCTTGGCCCAGGCCTTGCGGCAGCAGTGAACCTCTTTCCCCATCCCTGTCTCTGCAACCTGATAGCAGTTGCCTTCTGCCTGGCCAGTCTGGGGGACCTGGTCTCCCCTTTTGGGTGGCCTGAGGAGACTGGCGACCAGTGGTTGGGTGCCTGGCTCCCTCAGGGATGACAGCTGGGCAGGCTGTGGAAGGAGCTGCCAACTGAGATCTGCCTCCTCTTAGCCAGACTGGGACCTTGGAGGGTGAAAGTTGTTGTGCCTTGGGACTTTGTCCTTTCTTGTCAGGACAGAGAATAACATTCAGCTGGTAGAGATTTACAGGAACATTGTTACCTAACCGTGACCTGACCTCTAGAACAAAGGATCTGACACGGAGAAGTCTGCAGCAAGCAACTATGCCCATCCCTTACCCTTTTCTTTTAAAGGGCTTGCTGAAATCATTTTAGTAACTTTGGGGCTCTTAGGGCATGAGCCACCATCTCTTTGTGTGAATCTATAATAAACCTTTCTCTGTTCTAAACTGTAATGTTGTGGTGTTGATGGACCTCACCGTGCATCTGGCACACAGACTTGCGATTTCGGTAACAATTTAGGGATACAGTCCATGTGTTCACAGAGAGTCAGACGTGACCGAGCATGCACACACGTACCATACAGCAATCTTTGTTGCTGTTCAGTCACTAAGTCATGTCTGACTCTTTGCAACACCACGGACTGCAGCATGCCAAGCTCCTCTGTCCTCTGCTGTTCCCTGGAGATGCTCAGATTCATGTCCATCGAGTGAATCAGTGATGCCATCTAACCATCTCATCCTCTGTTGTCCCCTTCTCCTGCCCTCAATCTTTCCCAGCATCAGGGTCTTTTCCAGTGAGTTGGCTCTTTGCATCAGGGGCCAAAGTATTGGAGTTTCAGCATTAGCCCTTCCAATGAATATCCAGGGTTGATTTCCTTTAGGG
This sequence comes from Moschus berezovskii, assembly GCF_049115385.1. Lineage (NCBI taxonomy): Eukaryota > Metazoa > Chordata > Mammalia > Artiodactyla > Moschidae > Moschus > Moschus berezovskii. Next base: position 62,449,527 of record NC_142483.1, read on the forward strand.
ATGACTGGTTTGATCTCTTGGCAGTCCAAGGGGCTCTCAAGAGCCTTCTCCAGCACCACAATATGAAAGCATCAATTCTTCGGCTCTCAACCTTCTTTGTGGTCCAACTCTCACATCCATATATGACTATTGGAAAAACCATAGCTTTGACTGTATAGACCTTTGTGGACAAGGTGATGTCTCTGCTTTTTAATATGCTATCAAGGTTTGTGATAGCTTTCCTTCCAATGAGCAAGCATCTTTTAATTTTAGGGCTGCCGTCACTGTCAGAAGTGATTTTACAGCTGAAGAAAATAAAAATCTGTCACTGCTTCCATTTTTTCACTTTTTATTTGTCATGAGTAATGGAACTGGATGCCATGAGCATAGTTTTTTTAATGTTGAGTTTAATTGGAGGATAATTGCTTTACCGTATTGTATTGGTTTCTGCCGTACATAAACATGAATCAGCCATAGGTATGCTTATGTCCCCTCCCTCATGAACCTCCCTCCCATCTCTCACCCCATCCCACCCCTGTAGGTTTTCAGAGAACACCGAGTTTGAGCTTCCTGAGTCATAACGCAAATTCCCACTATTTTACATATGGCAGTGTGTATGTTTCCATGCTACTCTCATCTCATCAGGTTCTTCCCCTACTGTGTCCACACATTTGTTTACTATGTCTGTCTGCATTGCTGCCCTGCATATAGGTTCATCAGTACCATCTTTCTAGATTCCATATACATGCGTTGCAGGCATGCTCAGTTGCTCAGTTGTGTCTGACTCTTTGTGACCTCATGGACTGTAGCCTGCTAGGCTCCTCTGTCCATGGAATTTTCCAGACAAGAATATTGGAGTGGGTCGCCATTTCCTACTCCAGGGAGCTTCCTTACCCAGGGATTTAACCCACATCTCTTGCATCTCCTGCATTTGCAGGTGGATTCTTTTACCACTGCATCAGTATGTGTTAATGTAGCATATTTGTTTTTCTTTTTATTAACTCTGTATAATAGGCTCTAGGTTTATTACAGCCTTATTAAAACTGACTCAAATGTGTTCTTTTTTGTGACCGAATAATATTCCATTGCATATATGTATTACAAGTTCTTTGTCCATTCATATGTCTGTAAACATCTAGGTTGCTTCCATGTCCTAGCTATTGTAAATAGTGCTGCAGTGACCATTGGGGTACATGTGTCTTTTTCAGTTATGGTTTCTTCAGGGTATATGTTCAGTAGTGGGATTGCTGGGTCACATGGTAGTTTTATTCTTTATATTCTAAGGAATCTCCACACTGTTCTCCATAGTGGATATATCAGTTTACATTCCTACCAACAGTGCAAGAGGGTTACCTTTACTCCACACCCTCTCTAACATTTATTGTTTATAGAGTTTTTGGTGATGGTCATTCTGACCGGTGTGAGGTGATACCTCATTATAGTTTGTTTTGTTTTTTTTTAACTTTAAACTTTTTATTTTGTACTGGAGTATAGCCAGCTAACAATGTAGTAGTTTCAGGTGAACAGTGAAGGGACTCAGCCGTACATTTACAAGTATCCATTTTCTCCCACGCCCCCTCCCATCCACCCTCTCACCACTCTGACACTGAGCAGAGTTCCTTTCCATTTTGAGTACATCAGTGTATACGTTACCTTCCCAAACAGCCTAACTATCCCTTCATGCCAACAACCTTAAGTTTGTTTTCTGAGTCTCTGTTTTGTACGTAAGTTCCTTTATATTATTTCTTTTTAGATTCCACATTCACGGGATGTCATATGATGTTTCTTCTTCTCTGATTTATTTGTCAGTTTGACACTGTCTAGGTCCACCATGTTGCAAGTGGCATTATTTCATTCTTTTAAACGGCTGAGTAATATTCCATTGTATATATGTAGCATCTTATTTATCCATTCCGCTGCCTATGGACATTTAGGTTGCTTCCATGTCTTGGCTATTGTAAATAGTGCTGCTGTGAACATTGAGGTGCATGTATCTTTTCGGATCATGTTTTTCTCCAGATATATGCCTAGGAGTGGGATTGCAGTGTCATATGCTAGCTTAGTTTTTTAAGGAACCTCTGTACTGTTCTCTGTAGTGGCTGTACCAGTTTACATTGCCACCAACAGTGTAGAAGGGTCCCCTCCTCCCCATACCCTCACCAGTGTTTATTGTTTGTGCGTTTTTGGTGGTGACACTCGGACCAGTGTGAGGTAGTGTCTGAAGGGTCCCCTCCTCCCCACACCCTCACTAGTGTTTATTGTTTGTGCGTTTTTGTTGGGGGCACTCTGACCGGTGTGAGGTGGAGTCTGATTGTACACCCTCACCAGCGTTTGTTGTCTGCGTTTTTGGTGGGGGCACTCTGGCCCATGTGAGGTGGAGTCCCGCTGTGGCTCTGACCGCGTCTCTCTGGTGATAGCAGTGGTGAGCGGCTTCTCATCCGCCGTCCCTATGTCCTCTGGAGACGTGTCTGCTCAGCGCTTCTGCCTGAGTGCGCTCTTCCTTCTGATGCTGTCGAGGATTATAAACCGTTCATCAAAGTCACATATGTGCAAATATTTTAATATTTTCTCCCAATCTGTTGTTTGCTTTGCTGTGTAAAAGCTTTTGAGTTTAAGTAGGTCCTTTTTTTTTTTTTTAATTTACATTTTTCTGGGAGATGGATTGAAAAAGATGCTGCTGGAATTTATGTCAGAGACCATTCTGCTGATGTTTTCCTCTAGGAATTTTATAGTGTCCTGTCTCACATTTGGGTTTTTAATCCATTTTGAGCTTATTTTTGTGTGTAACGTTAAAGAATGGTCTATTTATCTATTTTTGTACCAGTACCATGTCTTGATGACTATAGTTCATAGTGTAGTCTGAAGTCAGGAAAGTTGATTCCTCCAGCTCCATTTTTCTTTCTAAACATTACGTTGGTTGTTCAAGGTCTCTTGTGTTTCCATACAAATAGTGAAATTTTCTATTCTGGTTCTGTGAAAAATACCATCAGTGGTTTAATAGACACTGCATTGAATTTGTAGATTTCTTTGGGTAGTTTCGTCATTTTCACAGTGTTGATTCTTCCAGTCCAAGAATGTGGTGTATCTCTCCATCTCATTGCCATCTTTGACTTCTTTCATCAGTGTCTTAACGCTTTTCTGCATACAGCTCTTTTGTCTCTTTAGGTAGGTTTATTCCTAGGTATTTTATTCTTTTGGTTGCAATGGTGAATGAGATTGTTTGCTTAGTTTCTCTTTTTGATTTTTCATTGTTAATGTATAGGAATACAAGGACTTTCTGTGTATTAATTTTATATCCTACAACTTTATGATGTTCATTTATTAGGTCTAGCAATTTTCTAGTGGTATCTTTAGCGTTTTCTATGTGTAGTATCATGTCATATGCAAACATTGAGAATTTTCCTTCTTTTCTGATCTGGGTTCCTTTTATTTCTTTTTCTTCTCTGATTACCATAGCTAGGACTTCCAAAACTATGTTGACAAATACTGGCAGGAATGGGCAGGCACCTTTGTCTTGTTCCTGATCTTAGAGGAAATGCTTTCAGTGTTTCACTGTTGAGTATAATGTTTGCTGTCATTTTTCGTATCTGGTTTTTATTATGTTGAGGTAGACCTACTACCTGTGCCTACTTTCTGGGGAATTTTTATCATAAATGGGTGTTGCATTTTGACAAAAGCTTTCTCTGCATCTATTGAGATAATCATATGTTTTTTACTTTCAATTTGTTGATATGGTGTATCACATTGATTGATTTACTTGAAGAAACATCCCTGGGATAAATCCCACTTGATCATGGTGTATGATCCTTTTAATGTGTTGTTGAATTCCGTTTGCTAGAATTTTGTTGAGGATTTTTGCATCAGTGTTCATCAGTGATATTGACTGGTAATTTTCTTTTTTGTGTGTGATATTTTTGTCTGGTTTTGGTATCAGGGTGATGATGTCCTTACAGAATGAGTTTTGATTTTTCCTTCCTCTGCAATTTCCTGAAAGAGTTGAGCAGGTAGGTGTTAGCTCTTTTCTAAACTTTTGGTAGAATTTACTTATGAACCTATCTGGCCCTGGGCTTTTGTTTGTTGAAAGATTTTTGATCACAGTTTTGATTTCGGTGCTTGTGATTGATCTGTTGATGCTTTCTATTTTTTCCTGGTTCAGTTTTTCTCCAAGAACAAGCTTTTAGTTTTGTAGATCTTTGCTATTGTTTCCTTCATTTCTTTTTCATTTATTTCAGCTCTAATCTTTATGGTTTCTTTCCTTACACTAACTTTGAAGGGTTTTTTTGTTCTTTTTCTAGTTGCTTTAGGTGTAAGGTTAGGTTGTTGATTTGATACTTTTCTTGTTTCTTGAGGTAGGCTTGTATTGCTATAAACTTCTCTCAACGTCTTTTTCTGCATCCCATAGGTTTTGGGTCATATTTTCATTGCCATTTGTGTCCATGTATTTTTAAATTTCCCTTTTGATTTCTTCAGTGACCTATTGCTTATTTAGAAGTGTGATGGTTAGCCTTCATGTGTTTTTTTGTTTGTTTGTTTTTTTCCTTGTAGGTGATATCTAGTCTCATAGTGTTGAGCTTGGAAAAGATGTTTGATATGATTTCAATTTTCTTAAATTTACCACGGCTTGATTTGTGACCCAAGATGTGATCTGTCATGGAGAATGTTCTATGCACACTTGAGGAAAAAGTATATTGTGCTGTTCTGGGATGGAATGTTCTGAAGATATCAGCTAGGACCATCTGGTCTAACGTGTGATTTAAAGCTTGCGTTTGCTTATTAGTTTTCTGTCCAGATGATCTGTCCGTCAGTGTAAGTGGGGTGTCACAGTCCCCTGTTATGATTGTTTACTGTTGATTTTCCCTTTTATCATAAAGGTTTTTAGTATTTGCTTTATGTATGAGATTCTCCTATGTTGTGTGCCTAAACATTTATAATTGTTATATGTATCTTCTTCTTGGGATGATCCCTTGATCATTATGCAGTGTCTTCCTTATCTCTTGTAACAGTTTTCAGTCTATTTTGCCTGATGTGAGATATGAGTTTTGCTACTCCTGCTTTCTTTTGATTCCCATTTGCATTGAATATCTTTTTCTGTCCCCTAACTTTCAGTCTGTTTTTGTCCTTAGGGCTGAAGTGGATCTCTTGTAGGCAGTTTATAGGCAGGTCTTGGTTTCTGTATCCATTCTGCCACTATGTGTCTTTTGGTTGTAGCATTTAATCCATTTATACTTAAGGTAGTTATTGATATGTATGTTCCCACTGCCATTTTGTTAATCATTTAGGTTTTGTTTTTGTGTGTTTTTCTTCTCTGGTTTTCTGCTGGAGAAGTTCCTTTAGCATTTGTTTAAGGTTGGTTTGGTGGTGCTGAATTCTCTTTAGCTTTTGTTTGATTTCACTGTCAAATCTGAATGAGATCCTTGCTAGGTAGATTAATCTTGTAGGTTTTTGTTTGTTTGTTTCATCACTTTAAATGTATCCTGCCACTCCCGTATCTTTTTGCATTTTCATCCTATTCATGGGGTTCTCAAGGCAAAAATACTGAAGTAGTTTGCCATTTTCTTCTCCACTTTAGAACACACTGTCACATAGGATCATAGGTCACTGTGAGACACTAGTGATTCACTTAGTCAAAGTAACAAAAGATTTCAAAGGCAAATACAGAACAGATAACTTAAACGGTAAAGAACTTAAAATCTGTTATCAAAGGCAGTTTAGGATTTTAATAAAACTTGTCCTCCTGTCAGAGAAAAAAACCAAATTCAAGAGTTGCACCAGCTTTTTTTTTTTTAATTTACTTTCTCAGTTATTTATTTTGAACTTTGTTAATCCTAACCACAAAACTCTTTTCTTGGGTTTTGGCTTTCCATAGACCTTTTTTATCACTTTTTGTATCATCCTTTTTTTTTTCTCATCCCCCAAAACCAGCCACTTATAAGTCAGACTTGCTTCCTCCTCCTTTAATAAACAAGCAATTCCATTTCTTGTGTCTTGTTTACTGAAAACAAAAACACACATCCTTCTTCCTTAAGCAGTCATGAACTGTTCTTTATCAACACTCTGTAGATTGATGAACATAAATCCAAATAATATTTTCTTGAATAGTATGCTTCTTACTGAAAATATCTCAGTGTGGCACCAGACACACTTATTAATATATGTGTTAATGTATTATTACTTAATGTTGATATATGCTATTAATGTATTCTAAACCTTTTGCTTCTTTATTAAAGGAAGCCAGTGTTCAGTAATTAATGTTTCAGTGTTGTATATTGTTTGGAAATTGTCTGGTTATTCAGTATACTTTCATCATCTGACTTCATTTAGCACAACTCTATATTTTAAGTAAGACATTGCTAAAACATAAATATTCCTAATTGACCTAAAGCTCTTATCTGAGACTTGTTTTCTTTCCTTAAAAGTTTCTTCAGATTGAGTTACTTTCCTTGATGACAAATTTGTACCAAGTGTAATAGGATTTTATTTAGCTTTTATTAAATCTGGGCACAATAAGACGTATTATACTTAAGGAAGATAACTCTAATGTATTTCTATGCTAATTAGATCAACAAACTAACACATTAATACTTGGTATTAATATAATTCTTGCCTGGAGAATTCTGTGGATAGAAGAGCCTGGTGGGCTGCTGTCCATGGGGTCACACAGAGTCGGACACAACTGAAGCGACTTAGCATGCATGTATGCATTGGAGAAAGAAATGGCAACCCACTCCAGTATTGTTGCCTAGAGAATTCCGTGGACAGAGGAGCCTGGTGGGCTGCTGTCCATGGGGTCGCACAGAGTCAGACATGACTGAAGCGACTTAGCATGCATGCATGCAAGCATTAATATAATACTGAGTATTTTCCTGTTCACATGAATCTGAGCTTTAGCTTAATTTCTCTTATGTTCAGGATTGGTTGATTTGTAAGCACCTACTTTAAGCCAATTAATTAGAGCTCATTTACAAATTAACCTCAATAATATTATCCAAATCAAAGGTGCATACTGAGACATACACATATATTCAGACAGAGATCTCATAGTTTTTCTTGAGATATAAGTATCTCTTGTCCCCGTCCCACTTTTTTTGCTCTTTGAATCATATCTGTCAGTTCTGTTCAGTTCAGTCGCTCAGTTGTGTCCGACTCTTTGCGACCCCATGGAGTACAGTACGCCAGGCCTCCCTATCCATCACCAACTCCTGGAGTTTACTCAACCTCCAGTCCATTGAATCAGTGATGCCATCCAAACATCTCATCCTGTGTCTTCTCTTTCTCCTCCTGCCTTCAATCTTTCTCAGCATCAGGATCTTTTCAAATAAATCAGCTCTTCACATCAGGTGGCCAAAGTATTGGAGTTTCAGCTTCAGCATCAGTCCTTCCAGTGAATATTCAGGACTGATTTCCTTTCGGATTGACTGGTTTGATCTCCTTGCAGTCCAAAGGACTCTCAAGAGTGTTCTCCAAGTCCATAGTTCAAAAGCATCAGTTATTCGGCGATCAGCTTTCTTTGTACTTGTAACTCTCACATCCATACATGACTACTGGAAAAAAACAGAGCCTTGACTAGACGGACCTTTGTTAGCAAAGTAATATCTCTGCTTTTTAATATGCTATCTAGATTCGTCATGTAACTTTTCTTCCAAGGAGTAAGGGTCTTTTAATTTCATGGCTTCAGTCACCGTCTGCATTGATTTTGGAGCCCCAAAAAATAAAGTCAGCCACTGTTTGCACTGTTTCCCCATCTATCTGCCATGAAGTGATGGGACTGGATGTCATGATCTTTGTTTTTGAATGTTGAGCTTTAAGCCAACTTTTTCACTCTCCTCTTTCACTTTCATCAAGAGGCTCTTTAGTTCCTCTTCACTTTCTGCCATAAGGGTGGTGTCATCTGCCTATCTGAGGTTATTGATATTTCTCCCACCAATCTTGATTCTAGCTTGTGCTTCATCCAGCCCAGTGTTTCTCATGATGTACTCTGCATCGAAGTTAAATAAGCACAGTGACAGTATACAGCCTTGATGTACTCCTTTTCCTATTTGGAACCAGTCTGTTTTTCCATGTTCATTTTTAACTGTTGTTTCCTGACCTGCATACAGGTTTCTCAAGAGGCAGGCCAGGTGGTCTGGTATTCCCACCTCTTTAAGAATTTTCAACAGTTTATTGTGATCCACATTGTCAAAGGCTTTGGCATAGTCAATGAAGCAGAAATAGATGTTTTTCTGGAACTCCCTTGCTTTTTTGATGATCCAAAGGTTGTTGGCAATTTGACCTCTGGTTCTTCTGCCTTTACAAAATCCAGCTTCAACATCTGGAAGTTCACAGTTCACGTATTTTTGAAGCCTGGCTTGGAGAATTTTGAGTATTACTTTACTAGCATGTGAGATGAGTGTCACTGTGCGGTAGTTTGAGGATTGTTTAGCATTGCCTTAGGGATCGGAATGAAAGATGACCTTTTCCAGTCCTGTGGCCACTGCTGTTTTTCCAAATTTGCTGGCATATTGAGTGCAGCACCTTCACAGCATCATCTTTCAGGATTTGAAATAGCTCAACTGGAATTCCATCGCCTCCACTAGCTTTGTTCGTAGTGATACTTCCTAAGCCCCACTTGACTTCACATTCCAGGATGTCTGGCTCTAGGTGAGTGATCACACAATTATCATTATGTGGGTCATGAAGATTTTTTTTGTACAGTTCTGTGTATTCTTGCCACCTCTTAATATCTTCTGCTTCTGTTAGGTCCCTACCATTTCTGTCCTTCATTGTGCCCATCTTTGTGTGAAATGTTCCCTTGATATCTCTGATTTTCTTGAAGACATCTCTAGTCTTTCCCATTCTGTTGTTTTCCTCTATTTCTTTTCACTGATCAATGAGGAAGGCTTTCTTATCTCTCTTTGCTATTCTTTGGAACTCTGCATTCAAATGGGTATATCTTTCCTTTTCTCCTTTGCTTCTTTTCACAGCTATTTGTAAGGCCTTCTCAGACAGCCATTTTGCTTTTTTGCATTTCTTTTCCTTGGGGTGATCTTGATTCCTGTCTCCTGTACAGTGTCAGGAACCTCCATCCATAGTTCTTCAGGCACTCTGTCTGTCAGATCTAGTCCCTTAATCTATTTCTCACTTCCACTGTATAATCATTAGGTATTTGATTTAGGTCATACCTGAATGGTCTAGTGATTTTCCCTGCTTTGTTCAATTTAAGTCTGAATTTGGCAATAAGGACTTCATGATCTGAGCCACAGTCAGCTCCCAGTCTTGTTATCTATAGGTCGACAGTAACTTAGAATTTTTCCTAGGGGACTCTGTGATGGAACCTTAGAGGAAGTGCTTCCTATTCTAGCTTGAACAGTTAGTACTGGATGTTTGCATGCTCATATTAATATAAACAAACCAAACTGCAGGAGCAGAAAATCAATAAAAATAAAGAAAATGGCAAAGACATGCCCAGAAATCAAAAGCAAGGGGGCAGAAAAATGCCCGAAAGGGATGGCATGGAGATGTCTGAAAATCAAAAAGCCAAATGGCAAGAATGCCTCAAATGTGACTTGAAAGTCCTGCTAAACCTGTGACAATTGTCCAAAGTGGCACCTTGTGAAAGCAGTTTCTCTTCATAGAATTTTCCAAACTGGGACTGAAGCGATTCCCCAAACAGGAAACATCAACGGTCTCTAGGGGGCTTACCAAACATAGCAGTTTGGTACATACTAAACTCCCTCTTTTTTATCCTCCAAGAGTTAATGTCTTCTCGGAGTAGAAATCTGCCAGAGGGGACAGTGGAAGAGAAGGCGTCCTCAAGGCAGCAATAAAGCTTCTGCAGCAGCTGTAGGGCATCTTCTCCTCTGTTTACCACCATAACCTCGGAATTCTGCAGCCAAGTTGGCAGGTTGGGTGGTTTTAGGGTATAGCCCTACAAAAGGGAGTCCCAGGCCATCTGGCCTCAGAGAAATCCCCCAACGAGCCACTATTCCTGAAAGAGCCTGCTGTGGAGAGAGATCCCTAAACTTCTAATCAAGCCAAGGGGCCCTGTGGGGTCACTTGCCCACAAGCAGATTCTGCATGAGCTCCCATTTATTGCTGCCAAAATCTTGGCTTTCTCTGCCCACCCATGCCAAATAAAAATTATGGAGACAGAGTTTAGAGGAAGAATCAGCTGAGGGGAGAACACAGCATGCTAGTGCCTTAGGAACTGTGAACCAAGAGACTTCATTTTTTTTTTTTTCTTTAGAATTTATATGGCCTAGGTCTCCTGGTCTTAGGGTAAATGATAAGGCTCAAAGTAATGAAGGTCTTGCATTCTTGCATTGTTTCAAAACAGTCATAGCAGGCATCAGGTAACCCAGTAACTGGGTTCATTTGTCTCTGGTTTATTGAATGTGGCCTCATTTCTGAAATGAAAAAGGTACAAGGAGTGGTCTACAAAGGGAGTGTGATGAGGGTATGCACCAGGTACTGGATGTAATTAATTAGCAAAGAGTTAAAGGGTAATAGGCTTCACTAATGGCTCAGACAGTAAAGCGTCTGCCCACAAAGCAGGAGACCTGGGCTTGATCCCTGGGTCGGGTAGATCCCCTGGAGAAGGAAATGGCAACCCACTCCAGTACTCTTGCCTAGAAAATTCTATGGATGGAGGAGCCTGGTAGGCTACAGTCCATGGGGTCACACAGAGTTGGACATGGCTGAGCAACTTCACTTCAGTTCATTTCAGTTCAGTTCAGTCGCTCAGTCGTGTCCGACTCTTTGTGACCCCATGAATCACAGCACGCCAGGCCTCCCTGTCCATCACCAACTCCCGGAGTCCACTCAAACTCATGTCCATCGAGTCGGTGATGCCATCCAGCCATCTCATTCTCTGTCATCCCCTTCTCCTCCCACCACCAATCCTTCCCAGCATCAGAGTCTTTTCCAGTGAGTCACCTTGTCGCATGAGGTGGCCAAAGTATTGGAGTTAGGAAAGGGTAATAGGTTCTGGATGTAACTCATGCAGTTAGGGGGCGATAGGTGCCGGATGTAATCTACATAGTGCCAGATTAGTTTGGGGAAAAGTAAACCTAGATACAGACTACAGATTGGGAATTAAGTAAAATTAGGAGTGATTGTCTCAGTTTTCATTTCAATCCCAAAGAAAGGTAATGCCAAAGAATGTTCAAACTACTGCACAATTGCACTCATCTCACATGCTAGTAAAGTGATTCTCAAAATTCTCCAAGCCAGGCTTCAGCAATACATGAACCGTGAACTTCCAGATGTTCAAGCTGGTTGTAGAAAAGGCAGAGGAACCAGAGATCAAATTGCCAACATCTGCTGGATCATCTAAAAAGCAAGAGAGTTCCAGAAAAACATCTATTTCTGCATTATTGACTATGCCAAAGCCTGTGACTGTGTGGCTCACAATAAGCTGTGGAAAATTTTGAAAGAGATGGGAATACCAGACCACTTGACCTGCCTCTTGAGAAACCTGTATGCAGGTCAGGAAGCAACAGTTAGAACTGGACATGGAACAACAGACTGGTTCCAAATAGGGAAAGGAGTACGTCAAAGGTGCATATTGTCACCCAGCTTATTTAACTTCTATACAGAGTACATCATGAGAAACGCTGGGCTGGAAGAAGCACAAGCTGGAATCTAGATTGCTGGGAGAAATATCAGTAACCTCAGATATGCAAATAACACCACCCTTATGACAGAAAGTGAAGAACTAAAGAGCTCTTGATGAAAGTGAAAGAAAAGAGTGGAAAAGTTGGCTTGAAAGCTCAACATTCAGAAAACAAAGATCATGGCATCCGGTCCCATCACTTCATGGGAAATAGATGGACAAACAGTGGAAACAGTGGCTGACTTTATTTTTTGGGGCTCCAAAATCACTGCAGATGGTGATTGCAGCCATGAAATTAAAAGTCGCTTACTCCTTGGAAGGAAAGTTATGACCAACCTAGATAGTATTTTAAAAAGCAGAGATATTACTTTATCAACAAAGGTCCATCTCGTCAAGGCTATGGTTTTTCCAGTGGTCATGTATGGATGTGAGAGTTGGACTGTAAGGAAAGCTGAGTGCCGAAGAATTGATGCTTTCGAACTGTGGTGTTGGAGAAGACTCTTGAAAGTCCCTTGGACTGCAGTGAGATCCAACCAGTCTGTCCGAAAGCTGATCATTCTTGGGTGTTCATTGGAAGGACTGATGCTGAGGCTGAAACTCCAATACTTTGGCCACCTCCTGCTAAGAGTTGACTCATTGGAAAAGACCCTGATGCTGGGAGGGATTGGGGGCAGGAGGAGAAGGGGATGACAGAGGATGAGATGGCTGGATGGCATAACCGACTCGAGTTTGGGTGAACTACAGGAGTTGGTGATTGACAGGGAGGTCTGGGGTGCTGTGATTCATGGGGTCGCAAAGACACGACTGAGCGACTGAACTGAACTGATCTCTTTCAGGCCTGTTTATGTTTGCCCTCCAGCCTGTTTACTGTTCTCATTATTAAAAAAAGAGAAACTCACTGCTTTTTTTTTTTTCCTTTTCACTGCAACACCATCTAGTGTTCCTAAGCAGAAGATGACTCTGTCTACCTTACAGGGCACGATTGTTAGAAATACTTCCTTCAGGCATGTGTTAGAGCTGTTGGGAGAGAGTTCCGTGTTAATCAGCCATTTGTAGGTGTCTTTAACAGAGAAATGAAATAAGGCTTCTTAATATCAATCTGTTGATAAAAATATTGTAACCAGAGACTTGCAGATTTTTCCACCAGGAGCAGTGGTTTAGTTTAGTATTTACTAATTTGTCATTCATTTTGATTATATAGAATATAACTCTTAACTTTACAAAGCATAATACTATGAATTAATGAGAATCAACAATATTTTGTTCATTATAAGGGTTCTCAACTTGAATGTTTGAGATGCACCTGTCTAAAGAACCTACTTAAAGTATGCATTTCTGTCCCAAACTCTTTTCAAGTTCTTGTTCTGAGGTCTAGGAGGTGGGTGTGGAGACTCTTAACAAATATTGTAAGAGGTGCAAAGGTTTGTGGTCTGCAGTGAGAATTTACTTGTTGAGGCCATCGCTTTAGTTAGTGAGAGAGCTCACATCTCAGAAGTAGCTGATCGCCTCATCTCTCTGGCCCATGGAATGACCAGTGTTTCTGTATGGCAGTGAGGAAGGAGTGGGTAAGGGGTACTCGGTGTCTACATAAAGGAATCATCTCAGTTTTGTGCCCTTCTCTTTTGAGAGACAAGATAATGATAATACATACTTCACAGGATTTGTTTGGGGATTATTGAAACAATGTTCTTGAAGCTTTGGAGTATTATTCTTTTTCCACTATAGAAGAAAAGAGAAGAGGCTAAGGTGGAGAATTGAATGCCCACTGCTCTTGAAAGTTACCTCTAGAGTTTTGGCCAACTCACCATGGTACCCTTCTCTCTTCAGGTAACCTGGATGGGGAGGACCATGCTGCCGAGCGAACAGTGGAAGATGTTTTCCTTCGCAAATTTATGCTGGGCACCTTCCCAGGCTGCCTGGCTGACCAGCTTATTCTAAAGCGCTGGGCTAACCAGGTGGAGATCTGTGCCCTGGTCCTGAGGCAGCTACCTGCACACAAGTTCTACTTCCTTGTGGGCTACAGTGAGACCCTGCTGTCACACTTTTACAAGTGTCCTGTTCGTCTGCACCTCCAAACTGTTCCCTCAAAGGTTGTGTATAAGTATATCTAGGACATACATCAAGCTTTTTACATCAAATTGTAGCTTGCTAAGGACAGAAACTTGTGAAAATGGCCTGAAGTAGAAATAGGGGAAATACCTCCTTTCAGATTTCTGAGACTTTGTCTTCAGAGTTGCTATTGAATAAATAGACTCTCCATGTTTTCTTGCTTCTTGGTCTGTCTAGAGAACTAGAATAGGGCCTTTGAGGATGCTCCAGGGTTCCCAAGAAGGCTGCCAGTTACATGAGGTTTAGGTAATAGCTACGGTTCAGTGCACATCCTTTGCCAATCACTGTGTCAGGAACTTTACCTGAAGTTCTTTGTTTTCTCTTAAAATGGAAAGATCCATTTTTGGAGATTATAAAGCAGTTATTTTTTTAAAACCCTATTTCAATTTAAGTCTGAATTTTGTAATAAGGAGTTCATGATCTGAGCCACAGTCAGCTCCTGGTCGTGTTTTTGCTGACTGTATAGAGCTTCTTCATCAGCTGCAAAGAATATTTTGGAATTGACCATCTGGTGATGTCCATGTGTAGTCATCTCTTGTGTTTTTGGGAAATTGTGTTTGCTGTGACCAGTGCATTCTCTTGGCAAAACTTTGTTAGCCTTTGCCCTGCTTCATTTTGTACTCCAAGGCTAAACAGGCAAGTTTAGCCAGGTATCTCTTCCTGCTTTTGCATTCCACTTCTCTATGATATAAGGACATCCCTTTTTTGCTTAGTTTTTTGGTTAGTTCTAGAAGGTCTTATAGGGTCTTCAAAGAACTGGTCAACTTCAGCTCCTTTGGCATCAGTGGTTGGGGCATAGCCTTGGAGTGGTTTGCCCTGGAAATAAACCAAGATCATTCTGTTGTTTTTGAGATTGCACCAAAGTACTGCATTTTGGACTCTTGTTGACTGTGAGAGCTACTCCATTTCTTCTAAGGGATTCTTGCCCACACAATAGTAGATATAATGGTCATTTGAATTAAATTCTCCCATTCCCATCCTTTTTAGTTCACTAATTACTAAGATGTTGATGTTCACTTTCGCCATCTCCTGCTTGATCACTTGTAACTTAACTTGATTCATGGATCTAACATTCCAGGTTCCTATGCAATATTGCTGTTTACAACATCAGACTTTGACCACCAGACACATCCACAGCTGAGCATTGTTTCTGCTTTGGCCTAGCAGCTTCATTCTTTCTAGAGCTATTTGTAATTGCCCTATGCTCTTCCCCAGTAGAATACTGGTAACCTTCTATCCTGGAGAGCTCATCTGGTTTCATTTCTTTTTGCCTTTTCATACTGCTCATGGGGTTCTTGTTGCAAAAATAATGGAGTGGTGTGCCATTTCCTCCTCCCATGGGCCTTGTTTTTCAGACTTCTTCACTAAGACCTGTCTTTCTTAGGTGGATCTGCAAGATATGGCTGATAGCTTCATTAAGTTTTGCAAGCCTCCTCATGATGACAAGGCTGGTTTGTCATATATGGTATTATTATGTTAGGTATGTCATTTCTATACCCAGTCTGTTGAGAGTGTTTTTTTTTTTTTTCTCTTTAATCTTGAAATCTCTGCAGACAGTGATGACAGCCACAAAATTGTAAGGTGCTTGCCCCTTGGAAGAAAAGCTATGACAAACCTAGACATTGTATGAAAAATCAGAGACATCGCTGCTGACAAAGATTCGTATACACCAAGCTATGGTTTTTCCAGTAGCCATGTATGGATGTGAGAGTTGGACCATAAAGAAGGTTGAGCACTAGTGCCTTTGAATTACAGTACTGGAGAAGACTTTTGAGAGTTCCTTGGACTGCAGAGAGATCAATCCAGTCAATCCTAAAGGAAATCAACCCTGAATATTCATTAGAAGGACTGATGCTGAAGCTTCAGTTTGGCCACCTGATGGGAATAGGTGGAAAACTCATTGGAAAAGACCCTGATGCTGGGAAAGATTGATGGCAAGAGGAGAACAGGATGATAGAGGATGAGATGGTTGGATGGCATCACTGACTCATTGAATATTAAGTTTGAGCAAGCTCTGGCAGATGGGCAAGGACAGGGAAGCCTGGCATGCTGCAGTCCACAGGGTCACAAAGAGTTGGACGTGACTGAGCAACTGCACAACCACAACTTCCTCATCCAATCAATGCCCATGAGCATCTAGGTTGCTTCCGTGTCCTGGCCATTGTAAATAGTGCTGCGGTGAACATGTATCTTTGTCAATTCTGGTTTCCTCAGGGTATATGCCCAGTAGTGGGATTGCTGGTTGTATGATAGTTTTATTCCTAGTTTTTTAAGGACTCTCCATCCTGTTCTCCATAGTGGTTGTATCAGTTTACATTCCCACCAACATGGTAAGAGGGTTCCCTTTTCTCCGTACTCTCGCTACCATTTATTTGTAGATTTTTTTATTATGGCCATTTTGACTGGTGTGAGATGATACCTCATTTTGGTTTTGATTTGCATTTCTCTAATAATGAGCAATACTGAGCATCTTTTCATGTGTTTATTAGCCATCTGTATATATTCTCTGGAGAAATGTCTTTTTAAAATTTTTTTTTTCCTGTTATTTCAGGAGCTGCTTGTATATTTTTAAAGTTAATCTTTTGTCAGTTGTATTATTTGCTATTATTTTCTCCCATTCTGAGGGTTGTCTTTCACCATGTTTGCAGTTTCCTTCGTTGTATAACAGCTTTTAAGTTTAATTAGGTCCCATTTGTTTATTCTTATTTTTATTTCCATTACTCTAGGAGGAGAGTCATACAGAATCTTGGCTGTGATATATATCAGAGTGTTCTGCCTTTGTTTTCCTCTTAAGAGTTTTATAGTTTCTGGTCTTACATTTAGGTCTTTAATCCATTTTGAGTTTATTTTTATGTATAGTGTTAGGAAGCATTCTAACTTCATTCTTTTACATTTAGTTGACCAGTTTTTCCAGCACCACTTATTGAAAAGACTATCTTGTTTCCTTCTTCCTTTGTCAAAAATAAGGTGGTCTTAGGTGTGTAGATTTTTCTCTGGGCTTTCTGTTTTGTTCCATTGATCTATATTTTTTATTACAGTTTCAATTTCCATGTGTGTGCTTGGTCTGTTCATATTTTCTATTTCTTCCTGGTGCAGTTTTGGAAAGTTGTACTTTTCCAAGAATTTGTCAATTTCTTCCAAGTTGTCCATTTTATTGGCATATAGTTGCTCGTAGTTGTCTCTTACGATCCTTTGTTTTTTTGTGTTGTCTTTTGTAACTTCTTTTTCATTTCTAGTTTTATTGATTTGAGTCTTTTTCCCTTGATGAATCTTGCTAACGTTTTGTCAATTTTATCTTCTCAAAGATGCAGCTTTTATTTTTATTGATGTTTGCTATCTTTCATTTCTTTTTCATTTATTTCTGCTGTGATCTTTATGATTTCTTCCCTTCTACTAACTTTGGGATTTTTGTTCTTTTTCTAGTTGCTTTAGGTGTAAAGTTAGGTTGTTGATTTGATGTCTTTTGTTTCTTGAGGTAGGCTTGTATTGTTACGAACTTCCCTCTTAGCACTGCTTTTACTACATCACATTGGTCTTGGGTTGTCTTGTTTTCATTGTCATTTTCTTCTAAGCTTGTTTTGATTTCCTTTTATATTTCAGTGATCTATTGGTTATTCAGAAGTGCATTGTTTAGCCTCCATGTTTCTTGTTATTTATAGTTATTTATCATGTTGTTGTTCAGTCACCAAGCTGTGCCCGACTTGGTCATCTTGTGGATTACAGCACACCAGGCCTCCCTGTCCCTCACTATCTTCTGGAGTTTGCCCAAGTTCATGTCCATTGAATTGGTGATGCCATTCAACTGTCTCATCCTCTGTCATTCTCTTCTCCTTTTGCCTAAAATCTTTCCCAGCATCAGGATCTTTTCCAGTGAGTCGGCTTTTGCGTCATGTGGCCAAAGTATTGAAGCTTCAGATTCTGCATCAGTCCTTCCAGTGAATGTTCCGGGTTAATTTCCTTTCGGATTGATTGATTTGATCTCCTTGCTGTCCAGGGGACTCTCAGAGTGTTTTCCAACACCACAGTTCAAAAGCATCAATTCTTTGGCACTCTGTCTTTATGGTTCAACTCTCACAGTCATAGATGACTACTGGAAAGATCATAGTTTTGACTGTACGGGTGTTTGTTGACAAAGTGATGTCTTTGCTGTTTAATACACCATCTGTAGTTAATATTTAAGCTTACAGCATTGTGATCAGAAAAGATGCTTGAAATGATTTCATTTTTAAATTTTTTCAAGGCTTGATTTGTGGTCCAGGATTTGATCTGTTCTGGAGAATGTTCCATGTGCAATTAAGAAAAAAGTGAAATCTATTGTTTTGAAAAGACCCTGATGCTGGGAAAGATTGAGGGCAGGTGGAGAAGGGGACGACAGAGGATGAGATGGTTGGATGACATCACCGACTCAGTGGACATGGATTTGGGTAGACTCGGGGTGTTGGTGATGGACAGGGAGGCCTGGCGTGCTGTGATTCATGGGGTTACAAAGAGTCGGATACGACTGAGCGACTGAACTGAACTGAACTGATTGTTTTTGGATCAGATGTACTGAAGATACTAATTAGGTCCAACCGGTCCAGTGTATTATTTAAAGCTTGTGTTTCCTGTTAATTTTCTGTCTGGATGATCTATCCATCCATGAGTGGATGGATTAAAGTCCCCCACTATTACTGTGTTGCTGTCGATTTCCCCTTTAATAGTTATTTCCATTTGCCTTACATCTTGAGGTGCTCCTTTGTTGGGTTCATGGATGTTAATAATTATGTCTTAGATTGATCCCTTGAGCATTATGTGGTGTCCTTTGTCTCTTATAACCATCTTTATTTTAAAGTCTATTTTACCTGATACAAGCATTGCTACTTCTACTTTCTTTTGGTCTCCATTTGCATGGAATATCTGTTTTCACCCCCCACTTTCAGTCTGTATGTATCCCTAAGTTTGAGGTGGGTCTCTTGTAGACAGCATACATAGGGGACTTGTTTTGTATCCATTCAGTTAGTCTGTCTTTTTGGTTGGATCATTTAACCCATTTATGTTTAAGGTAATTATTGATAAGTATGTTCCTGTTACCATTTACTTTATTGTTTTCTGTTTGTTTTTATAATCCTTTTTTGTATTTCCTGTCTAGAGCCGTTCCTTTAGCATTTGTTGAAGAGCTGGTTTGGTGGTGCCGAATTCTCTTAGCTTTTGCTTATCTGTGAAGCTTTTTATTTCTCCTTTGTATCTGAATGAAATCCTTGCTGAATAATCTTGGTTGTAGGTTTTTCCCTTTCATCACTTTAAGTATATCCTGCCATTCCCTTCTGACCTGCAGTTTCTGTTGAAAGATCAGCTTTTAGCCTTATGAGAATTTCCTTGTATGTAATTTTTGCTGAAGAATTGGTGCTTTTGAACTGTGGTGCTGGAGAAGACTCTTGAGAGTCCCTTGGACTGCAAGGAGATCCAACCAGTCCATTCTAAAGGAGATCAATCCTGGGTGTTCATTGGAAGGACTGATGCTGAAGCTGAAACTGCAGTACTTTGGCCACCTAATGAAACAAGTTGATTCACTGGAAGAGACTCTGATGCTGGGAAGGATTGGGAGCAGGAGGAGAAGGGGACGACAGATAATGAGATGGCTGGATGGCATCACTGACTCAATGGACATGAGTTTGCGTGAGCTCTGGGAGTTGGTGATGGACAGGGAGGCTTGGTGTGCTGTGATTCTTGGGGTCGCAGAGAGTTGGATACGACTGAGTGACTGAACTGAGCTGTTCTGAATTTTTGCTTTTCCCTTGCTACTTTTAAGATTTTTTTCTTTGTGAATAATTTTTGTTAGTTTGATTAATATATGTCTTGGCATGTTTCTCCTTTGGTTTATCCTCTGTGGGACTCTCTGGACTTTGTGGACGTCGTGGCTATTTCCTTCTCCATTTTAGGGATGTTTTCAACTATTAACTCCTCAAATATTCTCTCACGCCCTTTACTTTTGTTGTCTTCTCTTGGAACACCTGTGATTCTAATGTGGGGTGCTTACCACTGTCCCATAGGGCTCTAAGGCTGCCCTCATTTACTTTCATTCTTTTTCTGCTCACTCATCTGTAACTGCCTCAGTTCCTGTACTGGTGGCTCCCTCCAGAGTATTTTTAATCTCAGTTATTGTGTTGTTCGTTGCTGATTGACTAGTCTGTATTTCTACTAGATCCTTGTTAAATATTTCTTACCGCTTTTCAATCTGTTCCTCCAGTGTATTTATCCATGTTTCTATTTTGTTTTCAAGATGTTGGATCATCTTTACTATCATTCTGAATTCTTTTTCAGATAGGTTTCCTATCTCCTCTTTTGTTTGGTCTGATGCCTTTTTACCACGTTCCTTCACCTGCTAGGTATTTCTCTGTTTTTTCATTTTGTTTAGTTTGCTATGTTTGGGGTCTCCTTTCTGAAGGTTTTAGAGGCATAGTTCCTCTTAGTTGCGTAGTCTGCTCCCTGTGGGTGTGGTTGCACCAGTGCCTTGTGAAGGTTTCCTGGTTGGGGGGATTTGTGCCTGTGTTCTGGTGGATGGAGCTCCATCTCATCTTTCTGGATGGCAGTGCAGTATGCAGTGTGAGTTTGGGAGTGTCTATGGGTTTGATGTAGTTTTGTGCCTCCTGTCTGTTAATGTGCAGGGTTGTGTTCTTGCTGGAGGATTGGCATGTGGTGTCCTGTGCTGGAGCTTGCTGGCTCTTGAGTGAAGCTAGGTCTTCGTGTAGGTATGGAGCTTTTTGGGTGGGATCTCGTCTATTAATGTTCCATGGATTTGGGAGTTCTCTGATGTTCCAAAGTCCTGGAGTTGAGTCTCCTGCCTTGGGTTTAGTTCCAACCTCTTAACAGGAGCACCAAAATTTCTCAGGCCACACAGCACAGGAGACAAAACCCCTAGGTTAATAGTAAAACAACTCAACAGCCAGTAACACCCAAAGAGATTGACAGAGTTATGTAGAGAACAGAAGAGGGTGAAAAGGAGAAAAGGGAGAGTCAGAAGAGAGCAACCAAGCCAACAATCAAATCCCTAAGTGACAATGGATACTAAAAGTTAGTTTCTCAAAGATAAAAATTAAAAAAGGAAAAAAAACAAAAAAAAG
Organism: Moschus berezovskii; assembly: GCF_049115385.1. Taxonomy (NCBI): domain Eukaryota; kingdom Metazoa; phylum Chordata; class Mammalia; order Artiodactyla; family Moschidae; genus Moschus; species Moschus berezovskii. The sequence goes on from NC_142483.1 coordinate 62,470,305, forward strand.
TTAACAAAAGATCATAAAGCAAAAATTAAAAACCGAGAATAAAAATTAGCCTTTCAAAAGTACAATGTAGAAAAACAAAATATCAAACACAAAAGTAAAGTATGGAATTTATTTTAAAAATAAGGTTTTTTGGTTTTTTTTTAGAAAGGTGAAAGGGATATAAAAATAAAAAAGGAGTAATAAAGAATTTTATTAGGACAGTATAAGGGGAAAAAAGGGGGCTGAAAAGGGGGAAAAGCATAAAATAACAAATTTAGAAATAATAAATTTATAGGAGGTAGATAGTATGTATATGGTGGTAGTGAGAGGAATGTTTATGTGATTCCTCCATTTTTCTGCTCCAGTCACTTTGCCTACTCAGAAGGTTCTCCAATATATCTTGGAAGGTCTCTAGACTTGTTTGCAGTGTGGTCAGTTCAGTCTCAAGATCTTCCGTTGTTCTGGCTTTTACTTGCTCTGAAAGCCTACTGCTGCTGCTGCTAAGTTGCTTCAGTCGTGTCTGACTCTGTGCGAACCCATAGACAGCAGCCCACCAGGCTCCACCGTCCCTGGGATTCTCCAGGCAAGAACACTGGAGTGGGTCGCCATTTCATTCTTCAGTGCATGAAAATGAAAAGGGAAAGTGAAGTCGCTCAGTCATGTCTGACTCTTTGCGATCCCATGGACTGAAGCCTACCAGGCTCCTCCGTCCATGGGATTTTCCAGGCAAAAGTACTGGATTGGGGTGCCATTGCCTTCTCCCTGAAAGCCTACAGTTTCCACTAAAGCACACAGTCTCAAGTTAACTGCAGGATTTTAATCTGTTGCACCTGCCATTTCTGGTGTGATTCCTCCTTCTTTGCTTTGCTCACACTTCTGCTTTTTTTTTTGACCTGCCTCTGCTTGCAAGTCTCTCTTCAAAGTCTGAAGTGAGGGAGTGAAAGGGGCCACCTATTTGGGCCCACTTGCTCAGTTATGCTGAGAAAAGGGAGAGACACTGTAAACGCTGCTGTGTATGTGGTTCAGTTGCTAAGGCTGGACCGCACGGGCGGTTGCCACTTCTGTAGGTGGGCATGCACGTCCCAGGAGAGTCGGACTCAGTCTGTGGGACCCTTGGCCAAGCTGCTTGGGCTCTTGGCTAGTCCATGAGGTCACAGTCCCAGGTGGGTTGTGCACTTTCCCAGGGAAGCTGGTCTCGAGCTGTAACACTGCTGGCGGATCCCAGCCAGCCAGGATCATAGGAGGAAGTGGGTGACAACAGGCGGCTGCTCACAGCTTGGCAGCTGATGTGGTATCTGGGGCTGAAATTGCAGCAGGCCCTTGCCTTCTGATTCTGGCAGTCATGTGCTTGCCTGTCTTACTCTGGAGGTATAAACTATAGGCAGCCCACCCCACTTTAGTATTTGCTAAGGTGCAGTCCCTTATTCTGTGACTGTACTGAGTTAGAGTGCTGCATTAGAGCCTTCCTGTGGGAGGGCTGAGAGGAGAAGGAGGAGAAAGTCAGGAGGCAGGAGAAGACCAAGAAGGCAGAGGCTGCATGAAGCAACACGGGGGGGATGGATTATGAGGGGCTCTTCTCTCACTCTGAACAGGTCCCATTGAATTGGAAAGAAACGAACCAACCACACCACTCCCATCGTTAGCAATGTATTCTTGGGCCACCCAGGTTTCTCAACCCAACCACGGGGGTTCACATGAGAATGGTCCGGGGTTTGTCTGTACTTCAAAACCACTGGGTCTCTGAATTGAACTCAGGAACAGGTTTGCAAGGAGATAATGTCTGTATTATTAGTGACGCCTAGAAGTCTCCCACTTCGTTGAGGTCACCAGCAAACCCCACCACCTCCCACGAGCACTGTGGCCACTCTCCAATGACCCAAGGGTCGGTGAGTGAGTGGGTGCCCCTCTGAAGCTGCAGCCACGTGCCCCTCTTCTCTTTCATGGTTCAGACACATGGTTCCTTTGAGCTCTTCCAGGCTGCCTTGAGATGCTGAGAGGCGATGGGAGGAAGGAAGGGAAGGATGGCTGAGCACTTCATCGGGGAGGGGCCGCTGGCAAAGAAGAGCCCTCCTGTACCTGCCCCCGCTGGAGATGCTCCGTGGAGTCTGAGTTCCAGCCCCTGGGAGATCTGCCTGTGTTCTGATCTGTCAGTCCCAGTACCACTTCTGCAGGTCCATTTTCTGCAAATGAATCCCTTGGCCATGGGAAGTGAGGGGAGCCTGCATAGCCACCAGTGGCCCAAAACTAACCACTCAGCCCACCAAATTTAGGCCCCCTCCCCCCAAGCCCATGCTCCAGCCCAAGCCTACGTGGATCCAGCTCCAAATGCTTGGCAGGGCTCAATGCTTCTTTCTCCTGGGCCACGTCCTGAGCCCATGCGCTGGCTGGAGAACTTACCTGTATTCTAGGTTCTGGGATTCCCGTCTGACGAGCCAGTTCTTCCCTGGTGGCAATGCCTGGAAAGCGATCCCTCGTGAAGGCTTGCACAGGATCCTTGTTTGAGAAGGAGAGATGACTGTGCTCTTTACCGAGAGGAGAGGACTTTAAGGCCCATGGAATGTTCCCAGCACAGATACCCTAGGGTGTGGAGGGGATGCAGAGTTCCACACACCTGAATCACTTCAGGTGGCTCTGCAGCCGGTGCAGGGTTCTAAGGAATACACCCACAGATGGAGGGCGTGCCTGGACCCATCGTGGATGCACGTGTGCACTCCGCATACAGGCATGTCCCCGTGTGTCTCTTTCCTGCTCCGGTCTTGCCGCAGAGTGCCCTGAAGCATGCTCCTCAGGGCAAGGTTTCCTGGGCAGCCGGAGGCGAAAGTTCCTGAGGGGGGCTGGGGAGGGGGTGCAAAGGGGGAACAGCGGTACCCGTCCGTGCAGACTGGGGGCGTGGTGCCACTGATGGGGGAATGGGCCATCCCTCCTTGGTGTTTCTGGGCCTCCAGTGGTCATTCACCAGCAGAGAGGATTCTCTGTCAAGAGGGGGAGGTTTAGGGACCCCCTCTGGGGGACTTGCCTTTGCAGAACACTGGGTAAATTACCTTGAGAGGAAGACAGGTAGAGGAGGTGCCGATGGTGGTGTGGGCGTGGACCTTGGCACCACTTCCCTGTCTTGGTGCACATTTCCAGAAAGCAATCGGCTCTGCTTTGACCGTTTTCTTTGGTTTCGAAACCAGACCTAGGGGCAAACGGTGAGAATTGGTTCTGAAGGGAAAGGCCGCCACATGCTTTCCGCTGACGTGGATTGGCACGGGGAGCCTGAGAGGGATAACGGGTGGAGAGAGGGGCGCCTACCTGAACTGTGCTTTTGGCAATGCCAAGCTCTCGGCCCAGTCGTTCTCTGGTCGCTATGCCAGGGTAGGGGTTGTGTTGAAAGAGTGCTTGCGGGGCGTCCTTCTGGCTCAGCTTCAGAATGAGTCTCCTCCTTCAAGATCCTGTGGCGATGGGGCCTGTGGAAGAGAAGAAAGGAAAGAGTCAGAGGACGTGGGGGTGGGGGAGGACTCCACGGAGGTGCCGAAGCATGCTCCCCACCCAGGGGAGTTGTCCCTGTGCCTGAGCAAAGCCGCGAGCCTGGGGACAGGTCTGCATTTGGAAGTCACTTGGCTACACCCCCAGAGCCGGGCTGAGAGTCAAGGGCCTGGGGGAAGGCCCCTAACACCCACGCACGCCAGAATCCCAAGATACAGGAGCAAGTAGAAAGGAGACCAAACCCACCCCCTCAACAAAGCCGGCAAGAATTCCCACCCACCAAAGGCCACAACACTCCCGCCTGTCTGCAGAGACGTTTTTCCACCTGTCTGGGCAGATGCCTGGGAAACGTCTCGATGGGGCTTCTCCCAGAATTCCCTTCTTCACGATGCCCACGGGAGGGAACCTGGCTTCTCGGGGCTAACACGAGCCCGGGCGATATTTGCCGTCACTAGCGGGAAAGGAAAGGGAAGGGAAGGAAGGCGAAGCGAAGCCCGACAGGCAACGCCTGATGGAAGACGGAAGGCAGTAGGGGACTGTGGCGAGAAAGCCACTGCAGGTGGCAAAGCCGCAGAGCGGCCCGACTTCCATTTCCACAGGAAGATGAAGAAAAAGGGCCCCCTCCCAGCCGCCCTCCCCGCCCGGCCCCTCAATCAACACCATCATCACAGAAAAGAGAAAGGAGAAGCCATGGGTGTGCCAAAGGTGAAAACTACCAAACGGTGCCTCTTTGGGCACACCCGATGCCTGGAAACCAGGGGCCCAGTGGATCGGTCCCTGTCATTCTCGGTGGTCAGTTGACACGTTTGCCGTGAGCCCGCAGCAGGGCGATCCACAAAGCCCTGAGATGTCATCCAACCCCAGGGAGCGAGGGCAAACGTACCTGTGGAAGTGCTGGAGGAGCCGGACGAAGCCATGGTGGGAGAGCCACAAGGACGCTGCAGACTGCTGTCTCAGCGGGCCAGGACCCAGCAGCTCAGGACTTATGATAGTGTGAGGCGGCTCCGCCCCTATTGACGTCAATAGCGGTGGGTGCTGAGTCAGAGGGGATGCGCCTGGCCTCCAAGCAGAGACCGTGGAAAGAATCCCACGGAGACAATGGGCTTTCACGGGCATGGCTCGTGCCCCCCAACCCAAGTGCCCTGGAGAGACCCAGGAAAGGGACAGTGTACCGCCCATTGTTAGGAAGGAGGTTGCACTTAGCCAACGAAGGTAGCATGCACGTTCTGGACAGAACGAAGCCTTGACCTGTGCCCACAACGGGAGTTGCAAAGAGTGTGTGCTTTCTTAAAGAAACGGACGGATGGCGGAGAGGAGAAGGAGAAGGAAATCAGGAGGAAGGAGCAGAAAAGAAGGAAGCATGCTGCCTGACGCAACGCGGGAGATGGACGACTAGAGGCACTTCTCTTTCCGCGCTGAACAGGTCCCAATGAGTTGGAAGAAATGGAGGCACCCCACCACCACACCCACAGCCATCTTTAGCAATGTATCCTTTGGCCACCCAGGTCTCTAAAGCAAACACGGGGGTTGACATGAAAACAGTCAAGGGATTGTATGTACTTCGAAACGACTTGATCTACGAATTCAGGTAAGGTTTTTTCAAGTAGATAATGTCTCCCTCCTGGCCAGCGACAAGCAAAGAAGGCTCAAGTCATCCACCACAACAACCCCAAGCAGGGGAATTCCGGACAACCCAGATGGTTAATAGCTTAGGGTGCGAGGACAATGACCTTGTCCCCCAGAGAATGTGGGCCGGGGCAGTCCTACTAGAGAAAGGCTAGTCTTGTTTGCCTGGGGATATATAGCAAGAACTTCCTTCCAACTTCCACCGCACCATGCCGCCACCGCGTCCTGCTAACTAAACTCAGTAAGAGCACCCTATGGCCAATGGCATGGTTTTCGGAAAAGAAAAGCTCGTCTCCCTGGCCCGCCCCTCTGCACCCCACCCCACAAAGCACCCGGCAGGGGGACCATCCTTGGGTCAGGGGGGCAGGATTGAGAAGGGCGACGGGAGGCAAGAGGAATCTGGCAGTGAGCGGTGGTCCTGCCAGAGGCATATTGCGATGCCGCCCTGGACCTGCAGCTGCAGCCGTGGAGTGGAAGGCTTTGCCTCGGGATCAAGCAGCTCGCGCCGGGCTCACCGCACTACCCCTGCCGCCCGACAGGAGAAGAGTTGAAATGGGGGAAGGCCCCTGGCAGAGATGGGAGCTGCGCCCTGGTCATCGGCACCAGGCTTCCGAAGCATGAAGACTTTTGTTAAGCACCCGGACTTTCCAGGGAAAAGGGAAGGTGGTGCGTGGACGCCGATGAGCTGCTGTGTCCGTCCAAATACGTTTTCTTCTCCCATCCCACCTCTCGAAAAGAAGAGGCTTTGGTTTGAGGCCCTGCCACGCAGCAGGCAGGATGAAACCTGGGCTCCGGGCCGTCAGCAGCGCACAGAGGCCTAACTGCCCGGGAATTCCCCTAGGTCCCTTTGACGTGGCCGCCCACACCCCTTTCCCAGCCTGCCTTGCCTGCCCAAACTCTCTGGGTTTTTCCGCCTTTTCACATTCCACGCCTACTTGGTCTCAGTGTACCCTGCCCGCTCCTCCCAGGCATTCCCAGACACTGGAGGCTCTCTCCAGTGCCTCCAGCTAGATCCCTGGCTTTCCTTGGCTCCGTTTCCCACACCCCTCCCCAACTCCTCCGGGCCCTCCTGGCCTCCGACCCGACTGCAGTACTAGTCCACCGCCCCCAGGCCTTTGAGATGCCGGGAGCTCAAGTCTACTGCCAGAGACGTGATGGGCCAGCGAATCCAACGGCAGCTCACACCAGATGGGGCTTTTTCAGGTGGAGCCTGAGGCCCGTCCCTCCCCACCCCAACCCCAACCCAAGTGCCCCAGAGAGACCCGGGAAAGGAGACAGTGTACCCCCTACTCTTAGGAAGGAGGTTCCACTCAACCGAGGAAGGAAGCAAGCACCTTCTGAACAGAACGAAGCCCTGACCTGTGCCAGCCACGGGACATGGAAAGAGTGTGTGCTTTCTCAAAGAGCTGGAGGGCGGAGAGGAGAAGGAGGAGGAAGTCAGGAAGCAGGAGAAGACCAAGAAGGAAGAGGCTGCGTGAAGCAACGAGGGGGGATGGACGATGAGGGGCTCTTCTCCTCTCACTCTGAACAGGTCCCGTTGAACTGGAAAGAAACGAAACAACCACCCCGCTGCCATCGTTAGCATGTATTCTTGGGCCACGCAGGTTTCTCAACCTAAGCACGGGGGTTCACATGAGAAAGGTCCGGGGTTTGTCTGTACTTCGAAACCATTGGGTCTACGAATTGAACTGAGGAACGGGTTTGCAAGGAGAGAACGTCCGTATTATTAGCTCCTGGTGGACGCCTAGAAGTCTCCCGCTTCGTTGAGGTCCCCGGCGTCCCCCCACCCCCTACCACGAGCACCGTGGCCATTCTCTGACGACCCAAGGGTCGGCTAGTGAGTGGGTGCGCCTCCGAAGCTGCAGCCACGTGCCCCTCTTCTCTTTCTGCTCGGACACATGGTTCCTTTGAGCTCTTCCAGGCTGGCTTGAGATGCTGAGAGGCGACCGGAGGGAGGGAGGGAGGGGAGGGAAGGACGGCTGAGCGCTTCATCGGGGAGAGGGCGCTGGCAGCGAAGAGCCCTCCTGTCCCCGCCCCGGCCGGAGGTGCGCTAGGAGCTGGGGGGCTGCCGCCAGGCCACCAGCGACGGGGAGCCCATGCGCCTGGAGGTGGGAGGTGGGAGGCGGCAGAAGGCGGGAGGGACCCGGGGAGGTCGGCATCCTCCGCAGCGTCGCCCGCCAGCGCGCCGGGGGCTCCTGCTTCGAGGGCCCCAGGCGCAGGAGGACCGCTCGGCCCGGCGGAACGGCGCAGGGCAGCTGACGTCGGGTGAGAGAGGGTTCCCTCCTGCACGCCAGGGCCTGACAGTAGCAAGCAGAAGGGCAAGGGAGGGTGTGAGCGGCGAGGCGGCGTCGCAGGAGGGCCTCTGTGGCGGGGACGTGTGTGACACTGACCGGCGCCCTGAAGAAACCAGCAAGACCCAGGCTCCGGTGGGCCCGACCCTCGGCCAGGGTGTGGCGGGAAGAAAGCGTCAGGGGGAGCGGCGGGGACACCCTGGCTCCATCCCATTGGGAAGCCAGGTGAGTGCGGGAGCGCGGGCAAAGAGGCCAGAGGACCTGCTGGGAAAAAGGCAAAGGGAAGGGAGTCAAGCCATGAGGTCTGGGCCAGAACGGGCCTTTCCAGGCTGGAACCGGCCCAGGGCTGCGGACGGGTGGAGGCGTTGGGAGACGCGGGCGGAGCCAAGGGAGAGCCCCAGATCCTTGCGGGTGAGCCCAGAGGAGACACCGCCCAAGAGGCGCTGGAGGTCTGCCAGGACCCCGGCGGCAGCGAGCTGAGATCTGCCTGCAGCAGGGGCCTAGGAGGAGTGCAGGGCGCCCCGAGGGTCTCCTAGGTGCCTGCGCCCCAGCTCTGAGGAGACTCTGCCAAAGAGTCGGAGAAGATGTGCCGGGGCCCCAGGGCATCCGGCGGACTCCCCTCAGCATCCCGTTGGCCCCACCGAAAGGTGCATGGCGGCCGGGAGCTGGGGGCCTCTCGGGGCTCGCTGGGTTCAGTGCCCCAGTCCAGTGAATCCTCTGCCGAAGAGACGGGGGAGGTCTCCCAGGGCTTCCTCTGCAGAGGGGCTGCCCTCTGCGTCCCTCCGGCCCGTCCCGAGAGGTGCAGGGCGGCCAGGAGCAAGGGGCCTAGGGGCAGTCCCAGGCACCCACACAGTGGGGGTGCCCAAAGGAGCGGCCGAGGGTGGCATGCCCTCCTGTGGCTGAGAGAGGCGAAGTGGAGGAGAGGTGACCTGGACAGCAGTGGGGCCCTTCGGTCCTCTGGAGCAGGAGTAGTTGTGGCCGATGTGCCACCTGGGCCTTGGGCCCGGCCATTGCCAGGCCCCTCTGTGCTCTGCTGGGGGTGACAAGCTCTTCGGTTTTGAAACCATATCTAGGGAAACAAAAGGCAGAAAGGCACATCAGAAGTCATGACCGTCCAGATCAACACGCTGGCACATTCACGGCGCCCGTTGGAAACCATGCCTGACTGCCCGTCTTCTGATCCATCAGGCCCAGGGCGACTTCTGCAGGGCCATTTTCTGCAGATGAAACCCTTGGCCCTGGGAAGTGAGGGGTGCCTGCATGGCCACGAATGGCCCAAAACCAACCACTCAGCCCACCCACCCTTGGCCCCCTCCTCCCAAGCCCAAGCCCCAGCCCCAGCCCAAGCCTACGTGGGTCCAGCTCCAAACGCTTGGCAGAGCTCAACGCTCCTTTCTCCTGGGCCACGTCCTGAGCCCTTGCGCTGGCTGGAGAACTTACCTGTATTCAAGGTTCTGGGATTCACGTCTGACGAGCCAGTTCTTCCCTGGCGGCAATCCCTGGAAAGCGATCCCTCGTGAAGGCTTGCACAAGGATCCTTGTTTGAGGAGAGATGACTCCTCTTTCTCCTGGCCTCTCTGGCCGAGTCTTCTGCCAAAGAAAGAACACACCGAGAGGAGAGGACTTTAAGGCCCATGGAATGTTCCCAGCACAGACATCCTAGACGGCGAGGAGGGAATGCAGAGTCCCACACACCTGAATCACTTCAGGTGGCTCTGCAGCCGGGGCAGGCTTCTAAGGAATACACCCACAGATGGAGGGTGTGCCTGGACCCATCATGGATGCACGCATGCACACACGCACACTGCACACACATGCATGTGCCTGTGTGTCTCTTTCCTGTTCTGGTCTTGCCGCGGAGTGCCCTGAAGCATGCTCCTCGGGCCAGGGTTGCCTGGGCAGCCGGAGGCCAAAGTTCCCAATGGGGGCTGGGAACGGGGTGCAAAGGGGGAACAGCGCTGCCCGTCCACCCCGACTGGAGCCTTGGTGCCCCTACCTGGGTCACTGATGGGGGAAGCAACCAGATGGCCCTGTTCCCTCCCTCCTTGGTGTTTCTGGGCCTCCGGTGGTCATCCACCAGCAGAGAGAATTCTCTGTCAAGAGGGGGAGGGGGCGGGATCCCCTCTGGGGGACTTGCCTTTGCAGAACGCTGGGTAAATTACCTTGCGAGGAAGACTGAGGTCGAGTAGGTGCCAATGGTGTTGTGGCCGTGGACCTTGGCGCCCCTTCCCTGTCTTGTTGCATATTTTCAGAAGGCGATCGGCTCTGCTTTGACTGTCTTCTTCGTTGGTTTTGAAACCAGACCTAGGGGCAAACGGTGAGAATTGGTTCTCAGGAGAAAGGCCACCACATGCTTTCCGCTGACGCGGATCGATCGGCACGGAGAGCCTGAGAGGGAGAACGGGTAGAGACAGGGGCGCCTACCTGAACTCTGCTTTCGGCTAAGCCAAGCTCTCGGGCCAGTTGTTCCCTGGTCACTATGCCAGGGTAGGGGTTGTGTTGAAAGAGCACTTGCAGGGCGTCCTTCTGACTCTCCTGCAGAACGAGCCTCCTCTTTCGAGATCCTGTGGCGATGGGACCTGTAGACGAGAAGAAAGGGAAGAGTGTCAGAGGACGTGGGGGTGGGGAGGACTCCACAGAGGTGCCAAAGCATGTTCCCCGCCCTGGGCAGTTGCCTGTGTGCCTGAGCAAAGCCGCGAGCCTGGGCACGGGTCTGCATTTGGAAGTCACTTGGCTACACCCAGAGAGCCCTGCTGAGAGGCAAGGGCGGGGGAGAAGGCCCCTAACCTCCATGCAAGCTGGAATCCTAGAAACCCGAGCAAGCTGAAAGGAGACCAAACCCACCCCTCAACAAAGCCGGCAAGAATTCCCACCCACCAAAGGCCACAACACTCTCCCGCCCTGTGTGCAGAGACATTTTTCCACCTGTCTGGGCAGATGCCTGGGAAACGTCTCGATGGGGCTTCTCGCAGATTTCCTTCCGACACGATGCCCATGGGAGGGAACCTGGCTTCTCGGAGCTAACACGAGCCCGGGCCATATTTGCCATCACTCGTGGAAAAGGAAAGGCAAGGGAAGGAAGCCGAAGCGAAGCCCACCAGTCAATGCCTGATGGAAGACAGAAGGCAATAGGCCACTGTGGAGAGAAAGCCAGTGAGGTGGCAGAGCCACAGAGCTGTCCGACATCCATTTCCACAGGAAGATGAGGGAAAAGGGCCCCATCCCAGGCACCCTCCCCACCCGGGCCGTCAACCAATGCCATCATCACAAAAAAGAGAAAGGTGAAGCCATGGGTGTGTCAAAGGTGCAAAATGACCAAACGGTGCCTCTTTGGGCACACCTGATGCCTGGAAACCGCGGGCCCAGTGGATTGGTCCCTTCCATTCTTGGTGGTCAGTCGACATGTTTCCCGGGAGCCCTTGGCAGGGCGATCCACAAAGCCCTTAGATGTCATCCAACCCCATAGAGCGAGGGCAGACATACCTGTAGAAGTGCTGGAGGAGCCGGATGAAGCCATTCTGGGAGAGCCCCAAGGACGCTGCAGACTGCTGTCTCAGTGGGCCAGGACCCAGCAGCTCAGGACTTATGATAGTATGAGGCGGCTCCGCCCCTATTGCCATCAATACTGGTGGGTGCTGAGTCAGAGGGTCCGCCCCTGGCTGCCAAGCAGAGACCCTGCAAAGAATCCCGTGGAGACAGTGGGCTTTCACAGGCATGGCCCGTGCCACAGACCCCCAAGTTCCACGTTGAGCTCGGTGGGCCGTTCAAGGCGCCTAAAACTGTCAGGAATTTTTTCGGCTGATACGCAGAAGCACTCTGGGTGCAATCCCGCATATCCTGCCTGCAGGGCCATGGTTCCTATTTCTCTCTGTGCGCTACTTAAACAGTGCGGCCAACGAACAACTTCACTATCTACCCAACTACTCTTCCTTTACATCTGACAGAGTTCTCAGTGTTGTACTCTAGACATAGGAAGTTTGGAGACAACAGGGCCAATCCTCCTCTCTAAGTATTCCAGGGGGCTAGTTTGAATTGAAAGACAAAACCACAGATAAGCACAGGAGGGTGCTGAGTCATGTCTGACACACTCTCTCAGCCTTCTCCTTCATGGATAGCAACACTGTGAGTTAGGAAATCCTTTACAAGCTCAGAATGTGTAAGAGAGATGCAGGCCTCCGACCTGGTAATATCCCTGCTTTGAACAGATCTCAGGCTCTCCCAGTGTCAAAGCAAACTCCTCTCTGCTAAATACAGTTTTGTAAAAGCAAGCCAGTAGCCTGCCTCTACTTCCTCGAAGAAAGCTCAGTTATCCCGTTTCCTGCGAAATCTGCTTCTCAGGCTTCATGTAAAGCAGTTGGAGAGCAGTTCTGCTGTGCCTGAGGCTGAGGGAAGGGCACCACACTCACAGGGAAAGGCCAAACACACTCCACATGTCTCTGCTCTTCTTGAGAGCTACAGGGCCCCTAAAATTGTCAGGAAGCTTCTTGTCTGTTACGCAAATCACTCTGGTTGGGATCCTGCATACACCGCCTGTAAGTCCCATGGTGTCTGTTTCTCTCTGAGCGTTGTTTCAACAGTGCAATCAAGCAACAACTTCACCATCTACCCAACTGCTTTTCCTTTACATCTGACAGAGTTCTCAGTGCTCTAATCTATACCTAGGAAGTTTGGAGACAACCCGGCCCATCCTCCTCGCCAGGTAGTCCTGGAGCCTAGTTTGGAGTGTAAGGCAAAACCAAAGGTAAGCCCAGGACGCTGCTGAGTCTTTTCTGACACACTCCTTCACCCTGTTCCTTCATGGGTAGCAACGCTGTGAGCTAGGAAAGACTTTGCAAGCTCAGAAAGTTTAAGAGAGATGAAGGCACCAAACCCAGAAAAATCGGTGCTTTGAGCAGATCTCAGAGTCTCCCAGTGTCAAAGCGTCCTCCTCTTTGCCAAATACTTCTTTGCAAAGGCAGGGATGTAGGCTTCCTCTGCTTCTGCGAAAGAGGATCACTTATCCCACATCCTGCGAAATCTGCTTCTCAGCCTGAGTGAAAAGCGGTTGGAGAGGTCTTTCCTTAGGGGCAGTTTCTCCTGTGCCTGGGGCTGAGGGAAGGGCACCACACTCAAAGGGAAAGGCCAAACACACTTCCCATGTCTTTGCTCTCCTTGAGAGCTACAGGGAGCCTAAAATTGTCAGTGAGCTCTTGTCTGATAGGCAGAAGCACTCTGGGTGGGATCCTGCCTACTCTGCCTGTAGGCCTATGGTGCCTGTTTCTCTCTGTGTGCTACTTAAACAGTGTGGCCAAGTAATAACTTCACCTTCTACACAACTGCTCTTCCCTTACATCTGACAGAGTTCTCAGTGCTCTACTCTTGACCTAGGAACTTTGGAGACAGCAGGCCCATCCTCCTTTCCAAGTAGTCCTGTGGCCTAGTTTGAATTGAAATGCAATACCGCAGGTAAGCCCAGTAAGGCGCTGAGTCATGTCTGAAACATTCCCTCAGCCAGCTCCTTCATGGGTAGCCAGGCTAAAAGCTAGCAAAGAATTTCAAGGTCAGAAAGTGTAGGACAAATGCAGGCCCCGGACCCGGAAAATTTCGGTCCTTTTAGCAGATCTCAGAGTCTCACAGTGTCAAAATGTACTCCTCTGCCAAATACAGCTTTGCAAACGCAGGCCGGTAGGCTGCCTGTACTTCCAAGAAGGACGCTCACTTATCGCGCATCCTGGGAAATCTGCTTCTCAGCCTGAGACAAAAGTAATTTGAGAGGTCTTTCCTCAGGGCCAGTTTCTCCTGTGCCCGGGGCTAACGGTAGGTCACCACAAAAACAGGGATAGGCCAAACACACTTCACAATTCTTTGCCCTTCTTCAGAGCTGCAGGGAACCTAAAACTGTCAAGAAGCTTCTCAGCTGATACACAGCAGAACTCTGGGTGTGATGCTGCATACGCTGCCTGTAGGCCCATGGTGCCTGTTTCTTTCTATGCATTGATTAAACAGTGTGGCGAAGCAACAACTTTACCATCTACCCAATTGTTTTTCCCTTACATCTGACAGAGTTCTCAGTGCTCTACTCTAGACTTAGGAACTTTGGAGACATCCGGGACCAACCTACTCTCTACGTACTCCAGGGGCTAGACCGAATTGAAAGACAAAACCACAGGTAAGCCCAGGACAGTGCTGAGTCTTGTTTGACACACTCCCTCAACCTGCTCCTTTATGGGAAGCAACACTGTGTTCTAGGAAAGCCTTTTCAATCTCAGAAAGTGTAAGAATGATGCAGGTCCCGGACCCAGAAATATCGGTGCTTTGAGCAAATCTCAGAGTATCCCAGTGTCAAAGCGAACTCTTCTCTGCCAAATACAGGTTCACAAACGCAGGTCGGTAGGGTGCTTGTACATCCGTGAAGGATGCTCTGTATCCCGCTTCCTGCGAAATCTGCTTCTCGGCCTGAGTTGCAGATCTCAAGAGGAGCAAAGACATGTGGGGTGTGTTTGGCCTTTCCCTGAGAGTGTGGTGCCCTTCCCGCAGCTCCAGGAAGAGGAGAAACTGCCCCATAGGAAAGACCTCTCCAAATTCTGAGATTTCCAACTCAGCTAGGAATGTCTTTTCAAGCTCAGACTGTGCTGGGGAGATGCAGGCCCCAGACCCAGAATTATCGGTGCTTGGAGCAGAACACAGAGTCTCTCAGTGTGAAAGCGGACTCCTCTCTGCCAAAACAGTTTTGCAAACGCAAGCCAGTAGGCTGCGTCTACTTCCCCGAAGGAAGCTCACTTATCCCGCTTTCTGTGAAATATGCTTCTCAGCCAGAATGAAAAGCAGGAGGAGAGGTGTTTCCTCAAGGGCAGTTTCTCCTGTGCCTGCGACTGAGGGAAGGGCAGCACACTCACAGGGAAAGGCCAAACACACCTCACGTGTCTCTGCTCTTCTTGAGAGCTGCAGGGAGCCTAAAACTGTCAGGAAGCTTTTCGGTTGAAACGCAGAAACACTCTGGGTGCGATCCTGCATACCCTGCTTGTAGGCCCATGGTGCCTGTTTCTTTCTATGCGTTGCTTAAACAGTGTGGCTAAGCAACAACTTCACCATCTACCCAACTGCTTTTCCCTTACATATGACGGAGTTCTCAGTGCTCTACTCTAGACCTAGGAAGTTTGGAGACAAGAGGGCACATCCTCCTCGCCAAGTAGTCTTACGGCCTAGATTGAATTGAAAGGCAATAGTGTAGGTAAACCCAGGAAGGTGCTGAGTCATGTCTGACAGTCTCCCTCAGCCTGCTCCTTCATGGGTATCAACGCTGTGAGCTAGGAAAGCGTTTGCAAGCTCAGAAAGTGTAAGAGAGATGCAGACCCTAACCTGGAAATAGCGGTGCTTTGAGCAGATCTCAGAGTTTCCCAGTGTCAAAGAATACTCCTCTCTGTGAAATAAAACTTTGCAAAGGCAGGGAGGTAGGCTGCCTCTACTTCCGCAAAGGAGGCTCACTTATCGCGCTCTGCGAAATCTGCTTCTCAGTCTGACTGAAAAGCAGTTGGAGATGTCTTTCCTCTGGGGCAGTTTCTCCTTTGCCTGGGGCTGAGGAAAGGGGACCACACTCACAGGGAAAGGCCAAACACACCCCACATGTCTCTGCTCATCTTGAGAGCTGAAGGGAGCCTAAAACTGCTAGGAAGCCTCTCAGCTGATACGCAGAAGCACTCTGGGTGTGATGCTGCATACCCTGCCTATAGGCCCATGGTGCCTGTTTCTCTCCGTGCGTTGCTTAAACAGTGTGGCCAAGCAACAAATACACCATCTATCCAACTGTTATTCCCTTACATCCGACCTTGTTCTCAGTGCTCAGTTTGGAGACAAGTGGTCCCATCCTCGTCTCCAAGTAGTCCTGGGGCCTAGTCTGAATTGAAAGGCAAAACCACTCGTAAGCCCAGGAAGGTGCTGTGTCGTCTGACACACTGCCTCAGCCAGCTCATTCATGGGTAGCAAAGCTGTGAGCTAAGAAAGCCTTTGCAAGATCAGAAAGTATAAGAGAGTTGCAGGCCCAGGACCTGGAAATATCGGTGCTTTGAGCAGATCTCAGAGTCTCCCAGTGTCAAAGATAATCCTCTGCCAAATACAGCTTTGCAAACGCAGGCCGGTAGGCTGCCTCTTTTTCCGCGAAGGAAGCTCACTTGTCCCGCTTCCTGCGAACTTTGCTTTTCAGTCTGAGTGAAAAGCAGTTGGAAATGTCTTTCCTCAAGGGCAGTTTCTCCTGTGCCTGCAGCCGAGGGAAGGGCACCACACTCACAGGGAAAGGGCAAACACACTCCACATGTCTCTGTTCTCCTTGAGAGCTGCAAGGAGCTTAAACCTGTCAGGAAGCTTCTCGGCTGATACGCAGAAGCACTTGGGTGAGATCCCACCTACAGTGCTTGAGGGACCATGGTGTCTGCTTCTCTCTGTGCACTGCTTACACAGTGTGGCCAAGCAACAACTTCACCATCTACCCAACTGCTCTTCCTTTACATCTGACAGAGTTCTCAATGCTGTACTCTAGACTTAGGAACTTTGGAGACATCCGGGCCCATCCTCCTCTCTAAGTAGTCCAGGGGCTAGACCGAATCGAAAGACAAAACCACAGGTAAGCCCAGGACAGTGCTGAGTCTTGTTCAAACAACTTTGAACGGGAAGCAACGCTGTGAGCTAGGAAAGCCTTTTCAATCTCGGAAAGTGTAAGAGTGATGCAAGCCCCGCACCCGGAAATATCGGTGCTTTGAGCAAATCTCAGAGTATCCCAGTGTCAAAGCGAACTCTTCTCTGCCAAATACAGCTTTGCAAATGCAGGTCGGTAGGGTTCGTGTACATCCGCGAAGGATGCTCTCAATCCCGCTTCCTGCGAAATCTGCTTCTCGGCCTGAGTTGCAGATCTCAAGAGGAGCAAAATATGTGGTGTGTGTTTGACCCTTCCCTGTGAGTGTGGTGCCCTTCCCGTAGCTCCAGGCAGAGGAGAAAGTGCCCCATAGGAAAGACCTCTCCAACTTCTGAGATCTCCAATTCAGCTAGGAATATCTTTTCAATCTCAGACGGTGCAGGGGAGATGCAGGCCCCAGACACAGAATTATCTGTGCTTGGAGCAGAACACAGAGTCTCTCAGTGTGAAAGCGGACTCTTCTCTGTCAAACAAAGTTTTGCAAACACAAGCCGGTAGGATGCGTCTCCTTCCCCGAAGGAAGCTCACTTATCCCGCTTCCTGCAAAATATGCTTCTCAGCCTGAGTGAAAAGCAATGACATATGACATGGAAGGCAGTGTCCCATGCCAGGAATGTATTAGCACGTGACTGGGAAGGCAGTGACACTTTACTGCAAGGCACTGACTGGACTATGAAGGCACTGACACGTGTCTGGAAGGCACTGAATCATGACTCAGATGGCACTAATAAGTGATATTGAAGGCGGTTTCTCGTGACTTGAAAGCAATGACACCTGATTTGGAATGCAGTGACATATGACTTGAAGGCACTGAAACGTAACAGGGAAGGCAGAGACATGTGAATGCAAGGCACTGACATGTATCCGGAAGGCAGTGTTACGTGACTAGAAGGCATTGACGGATGACTGGAAGGCACTTTCATGGCACTGGGAAAGCAGTGACACGTAACTGGTAAAGCAGTGATACATCATTGGAAGGCACTAACCCGTGACTGGGAAGAATGTCATACGTGACTTGAAGACACTGACACGACGATGGGAATACACTGACGTGAATTGAAGGCCCTGACACTTGATTGGATGGCACTGACATGTGACTGGGAAGGCAGTGTATGAGACTAGAAGGCACTGACACGTGACTGGGAAGACAGTGACACGTGACTGGAATGCACTGACACGTTACTTGAAGGCACGGACATATGACTGGCATACCCTGACACGTGACATGTGAGGCAGTGACATGTGAATAGAAGGCAGTGACACATGACCTGAAGGCAATGACACGTGACTGGCTAGGTGCTGACAAGTGACTGGAAGGTACTGACACCTGACTTGAGATGAAGTGACACGTGACTTGACGCAGTGATGCGTCATTTGGAAGGTAGTGACTCGTGACTAGAAGACACTGACACGTTACTTGAAGGCACGGACACATGACTGTCGGGCACTGACACATGACATGGGAGGCAGTGACATGTGAATAGAAGGCAGTGACACATGATGTGAAGGCAATGACACGTGACTTGGGAGGCAGTGTCATGTGATAGGAAGGCACTTACTCGTGATTGGGAAGGTAGTGACACGTGACTGGAAGGCACTGACAAATGACACGGAATGCAGTGACCCGTGACTGGAAGGCAATGACTCATGACTTGGGTAACACTGACATGTGACTGGAAGGCAACGACACATAACTTGGAAGGCAGTGACACGTAACAAGAAGACACTGACACGTGATTCAAAGGCACTGAAATATCACCGAAAGGCACTGACACGTGACTTTGGAGGGAATGACAGGTGAATAGAAGGCTGTGACATATGAATTGAATGCAATAACACGTGACCTGGAAATCATTGTTATGTGCCTCGAAAACCTTGACACGTGGCTTGCAAGGCAGTGAAACGTGACTGCAAGTCATTGGCACATGACTGGGAAGGCAATGAGGCATGACTGCAAGGTAGTGACACGAAACAGTGAAACCAGTGATACGTGATTGCAAGGCACTGTCACGTGTCTCAGATGGCACTGACACGTGATTGAAGGAAATGACACATGACTTGGAAGGCAGTAACATGTGAGTTCAAGGAAGTGACACGTGACTGTGAAGGCACTGACAGGTGACTAAAAGGCACTGACACGTGATTTCAAGGCACTGACACATGAATGGGAAGGCGGTGACACATGACCGGAAGGAATGTCTTGTGCCTGGAAGGCACTGACAAGTGACAAATATCTTGCTGACAAGTGACAGGGAAGGCAGTGACACGTGACAAGTAGGCACGGACACAAAACTCTGATGGCTCTGATACATGATGTGAAGGCAACGACTCATGACTTGGAAAGCAGTGACGTGTGAGTTCAAGGAAATGACACGTGACTGTGAAGGCAGTGACACATGACTGGAAGGCACTGACACGTGACTCAGAAGGAACTGATACATGACAGGGAAGGCAGTGACACATGACAAGTAGGCAGTGACACGAAACTGATGGCACTGATACATGACTTGAAGGCAATGACTCGTGACTCAGAAAGCAGTGACACGTGAGTTCAAGGAAATGACATGTGACTGTGAAGACAGTGACACGTGACTAGAAGGCACTGACTCGTGCCTGGAAGGCACTGACTAGTCACAAATATATTGCTGACACGTGACAGGGAAGGCAGTGACATGTGACAAGTAGGCACTGACACAACACTCTGATGGCACTGATACATGACGTGAAGGCAATGACTCGTGACTTGGAAAGCATTGACATGTGAGTTCAAGGAAATGCCACTTGACTGTGAACGCAGTGAAACGTGACTGGAAGGCACTTCCTCGTGACTCAGAAGGATCTGACACGTGACAGGGGAGGCAGTGGCACATGACACGAAGGCTCTGAGAGATGAATAGGAAGGCAGCGAACCGTGACTGGAAGTTACTGACACGTGAGAGGGTAAGCCTTGACACGTGTCTGGGAAGGCAGTGCACGTGACTTGAAGACACTGACACACGAACTGGAAGGCAGCGACCCGTGACTGGAGGGCACTGACACGTGGCAATTTAAGCCTTGACACTGACTGGGAAAGCTGTTCACGTGACTAGAAGGCACTTAGATGTGTCTGGAAGGCACTGACACGTGACTTTAAGGCACTGACACATGACTTGAAAGGCAATGACACATGGCCTGAAGGCACTGACATGCTACTGAGAAGGCAGTGACATATAACTGGAAGGCACTATCATTTGACTCAGATGGCACTGATCATGGCAGGGAAGGCAGTGACTGGAAGTCAATGACACGTGACTTTGAAGGCACTTTGAAGGCAGTGACAAGTGATCTGAAGGCACTGTCACGTGACTTGGTAGGTGGTGATACGTGACTGGAAGGCACTGACAGGTGACTTGAGATGAAGTGATATGTGAATTAATGGCTCTGACCTGTGACTGGGAAAGTAGTGACACGTGCCTAGACGGCACTGACATGTTAGTTGAAGGCATGGACACATGACTGGAGTGCACTGACACGTGGCATGGGAGGCAGTGATATGTGACTAGAAGGCAGAGGCACATGACTTGCAGGCAATGACATGTAACATGGAAGGCAGTGTCACGTGACCTGAAGGCACTGACACATGAGTTGATAGGGAGTGAAATGTGAGAGGAAGGCACTGACATGTGATTGGGAAAATAGTGACATGTGACTGGGAGGCACTGACACGTGACAGGGAAAGCAGTGACACGTGACTGGAAGGCACTGAAATGTGACTCAGATGGCACAGACATGTGACAGGGAAGGTACGTTCATGAGAATTGAAGGCAATGTCACCTGACTGGGAAGGCAGTGCCACGTTACTGGGAAGGAAGTGAACGTGGCTAGAAGGCACTGACACGTGCCGGAAGGCACTGACACATGACATGCTAGGCACTGACACATGACTCAGAAGGAACTGACATGTCACAGGGAAGGCAGTGGCACGTGATAAGAATGCACTGACAGGTGGAAGGCCCGCCCACTGTGCGCGCTGAGCCGCCGCTTCCGCCCCACCTGCCCTCCAAGCAAGATGGCCGAGGGGCCGGAGTCTGCGCTGCAGCTCCCTCCCTCAGCTGCTCCCGAAGCTGAAGTGCCTGCGGAGGTCTCCCCAGAAACAGCCACTCCGGAGCCCCCTTCTTCGGCTGCAGTCTCTCCGGGAACAGAGGAACCTGTCGGTGACACCAAGAAAAAAATTGACATTCTGCTAAAGGCTGTGGGAGACACTCCTATAATGAAAACAAAGAAATGGGCTGTAGAGCGAACCCGAACCATGCAAGGACTCATTGACTTCATCAAAAAGTTCCTTAAACTTGTGGCTTCAGAACAGTTGTTTATTTACGTGAATCAGTCCTTTGCCCCCTCCCCAGACCAGGAAGTTGGGACCCTCTATGAGTGTTTTGGCAGTGATGGTAAACTGGTCCTGCATTACTGCAAATCTCAAGCATGGGGATGAACTACAGAGGAAAAGATCTTCCTAACTTAAAAGGAAGCTGCTTTGAAAACTTTTCATCTTGTGGCAAGAGACTTGTGGATGTAATCTGTTCAGCATGTATCTACTATGACCCATGTTTATTCTTTAAAATATCCACAGAGTAGATGGACTTACAAAAATGTGATTTGTATTAATGCACAAATCGTCATAAAAGATTGACATTAGTATATACCCATTACTACCGTTATTCCTTCAGAGGTATCTTCAAGGTATTGAAAAGGAGACTAAGATGATATAAAGCTGCTTTTGTACTACTTCTCAAAACAACTGAAATTGTTTACTTGAAGAATTATCACTCTGCTGATTCCCCCCCCCCCACTCTAAAAGTCAATTTACTAGAAGATTCTTTGGGCGCATATTCAGGGGAGTTCAATTTGTTTGTGGCAGTGATAGGCCTTTTCTCATTTACATTTCTGTCAGCAGTGTTATCTTGTGAAATAGATATGCATTGACCTGCGGGCTTTCTTACCTTAGTCAGTCAGTAGAGGGCAACCCAGCATCCAGAAAGAGTTAAGCAGCTTGGTTCTACATCTTTACCAAAAGATAATAGCTATTCCTGCTAATTTCTAGCAAACATCTAGCCAAGAGAGCACACATGTTGACACACTGGAAAACTGCTTTAGAGAAGAGTCGTGGTTTTGGGTTGTTTTATTGTGAAACAGAAATAATTTTACAAATTCTAGACAAATGAGTCATTGAACTCTCTCAATTCTATCATTTAATGATTCTAGAGCCCCAGTGGTTATAACTGTGGTATTAATCTCTCTTTTATTCCTATAGTGTCAAAAACAGTTAGTGAGTAAGCTTGGCAGCCTCTTTCAGTTTTTTATAATGTATTTTCCAACTTGAAAATGCTCAGAAGATAATTGGAAAATAGCTAGATTTTGTGCCATGAGTAAAAGTACTATTTTTTTTTAACTGATGCTATTAAACTGATAATTACTTTAATAAGATTTAACTTTTTTCTTCATTCTGTATTATATTTGTGATGCAGCATTTTTATAAAACATTCTAATAAATTGAATGGAATGTTGAAACAGGATCTAAGGTGTGTACAAGAAATCTAAGTGTTTATTTTCAAAGGTAATGAGAATGATATGATTTTGTCAAAGAAATTTTGAGCTACACTTATGTCCTTTTAGTCCCAGGATGTACTTTATGGTTAATGATCTGCCATACATTATCATTAGGGAATGCCAAGGAACAGTTCAGTTTAAGGTGATGAAATCATGTTCAGTTCTCATTTTCTACTTGAGAACAAATTTCTAAGCCCCCTTATAATGATGTCCCTGTTTAATAATGCAACTAGTATTTAGCCCTGAAATAATATAGGTTGAATTGTGTAAATTTATTTTGTAAGGTGAGTTAAGAAATCAGTATATGTGTTGAAAGTTGGAAAGTATAGTATTTTCAGATCAAATAAGTTGAATGTGGTGAAGATCTGTGTCTAGTTTTGTGCTCTTACAGTTTACTGAAGGATGTAAATATATTTATCTATATGCATTTATATTTAACAGCAAGAATGTGTTTAACCTGTGTGTGTATTAGGTTTGCTGCTACGGTTTCAAAATGATAGACTGTTTACTTAACAGTCAAAACTACTTGAGTTTGAATTGTGTCATCAACTTATTCTTTTTTGATCTGAATAATTGATTAATTTATTAAATCTGAGGTTAGCTAAAAAAAAAAAGAATGCACTGACACATGAATTGGAAGGCACCGACACATGACTGTAAAGCACTGAAACGTGACAGAGAAAGCAGTTTCACGTGACTTGGAAGTCAGTGGATGTTCCTAGAAGGCAGTGGCATGTGAATGAAAGGCAATTGCACGTGACTTCAAGGCACTGGCACATGATATGAAAGGCAGTGACATATGGCCTGAAGGCACTGACTTTGACTGGGAAGGTGGTGACAAGTGACTGGAAGGCACTGACATGTGACTCAGATGGCACACACACGTGAAAGGGAAGGTAGTTTCACGTGACTTGAAGGCAATGATACGTGACAGGGAAAGCAGTGACATGTGACAGGGAAGGCAGTTCACATGACTGGGAAGACAATGACATTGATTGGAAGGCACTGACAAGTGACTAACATGGAACTGACTTGTGGCAGGGAAGGCAGTGACAAGTGACAAGTAGGCACTTACACGAAACTCTGATGGCACTGATACATCATTTCAAGGCAAAGACCCGTGACTTGAAAAGCAGTGACACGTGAGTTCAAGGAACTGACATGTGATTGTGAAAGCAGTGACCCATGACTGGAAGGCTCTGACACATGACTGGAAGGGAATGACAGGTGACAGGGAAGGTAGTGATATGTGACTTCAAGACACTGACACGTGACCAGGAAGGCAGTGACACGTGACTGGAAGGAACTGGTATATGACTTTGAGGGCAGTGACACGTGACTACAAGGCACCGACCTGCGCCCTGGAAGGCAGTGTCACGTGACTAGAAGGCACTAACATGTGACTCAGATTGCACAGACACATGACAGTGAAGGCTGTGACACGTGACTTGAAGGCAATGACACATGATTTGGAAGGCAGTGACACGTGCCTGCAAGGGAATGACATGTGATTGGGAAGGTAGTGACATGTGACTTCAAGGCACTAACACGTGACTCAGATCGCACAGACAAGTGAAAGGGAAGGTAGTTTCACATGACTTGAAGACAATGACACCTGACTTGGAAGGCAATGACACGCGACTTGGAAGGCAGTGTCCCATGCCAGGAATGTATTAGCAAGTGACTGGGAAGGCAGTGACACGTTACTGCAAGGCACTGACACTGGACTATGAAGGCACTGACACGTGTCTGGAAGGCACTGAATCATGACTCAGGTGGCACTGACACGTGATATTGAAGGCAGTTTCTCATGACTTGAAAGCAATGACACCTGACTTGGAATGTAGTGACATATGACTAGAAGGCACTGAAATGTAACAGAGAACACAGAGACATGTGAATGCAAGGTACTCACATGTCACGTGACTAGAAGGCACTGATATTTGAATCCGGTGGCATTTACATGTGACCGGGAAGGATGTGAAATGTGACTTGAAGGCAACGACACATGATTTGATAGGCAGTGACACATGAGAGGAAGGCGCTGACACATGATTGGGAAGGTAGTGACACGTGAAAGGAAGGTACTGACACGTGACTGATAAAGCAGTGACCCGTGACTGGAAGGTTATGACTTGTGACCTGGATGGCACTGACATGTGATTTCAGGCAATAACACGTTACTAGGAAGGCACTGGCAAGTAACAAGAAGGCACTGACACGAAACTCTGATGGCACTGCAACGTGATTTGAATACAATGACTTGTGACTTGAAAAGCAGTGAAACGTGAGTTCAAGGAACTGACACGTGACTGTGAAGGCAGTCACACGTGACCGGAAGGGAATGACTTGTGATTGGGAAGGTAGGGACATGTGACTGTAAGGCACTGACACGTGACTGTAAGGGAATGACATGTGACTGGGAAGGTAATTACATGTGACTTCAAGGCACTGACACGTGACTGCAAGGGAATGACATGTGACTGGGAAAGTAGTGACACGTGACTTCAAGGCACTCACACTTGACTGGAAGGCACTAACATGTGACTCAGAAGGAACCAACACGTGACAGGGAAGGAAAGGCAGTGTCACATGACTTGGAAGGCAGTGCACATTCCTAGAAGTCACTGACCCGTAACTGGAAGGCACTGACAAGTGACAGGGAAAGCAATGACACGTGACTGGGAAGGCAGTGCACGTGACTAGAAGGCACTGACACGTCTAGAAGGCAATGATACATGACTTCAAGGCACTGACACATGACTGGAGAGGCAGTGACCCACGACCTGAAGGCACTGACACACGATTTGATAGGCAGTGACTCGTGAGAGGAAGGCACTGACCCATGATTGGGAAGGAAGTTACACATGACTGGAAAGCACTGAAATGTGACATGGAAAGCAATGGCACGTGACCTGAAGGCATTGACACATGAATTGGAAGGCAGCAGCACGTGACTGGAAGGCACTGACACGCGACAGGGAAAGCAGCGCCACGTAACCAGGTAGGCAGTGCATGTGACTAGAAGGCACTGACAAGTACTGGAAGGCACTGATGCATGACTTGGTAGGCACTGACACGTGAACTCAGAAGGAACTGACACATGACAGAAAAGGCCTTTGCGCGTGACAGCAAGGCACTGACACATGACAGAAAACGCAGTGACATGTGCCTTTAAGGCACTGACACGTGACAGGGTAAGCAGTGACATGTGACTGGGAAGGTAGTGCACGTGACTAGAAGGCAATGACATGTACGGGAAGGCACAGATACGTGACTGGAAAGCACTGACTTGTGACTTCAAGGCACTCACATATGACTGGAAAGACATAGACAGGTGCCTGGAAGGCACTGACTCGTGCCAGCAATGCACAGACACGTGAATGGGAAGGCAATGACATGTGACTGGAATGCACTGACAAGTGACAAAGATGGAATTGACACGTGACAGGGAAGCAAGTGAC
The DNA here is from genome assembly GCF_049115385.1 of Moschus berezovskii. NCBI lineage: Eukaryota > Metazoa > Chordata > Mammalia > Artiodactyla > Moschidae > Moschus > Moschus berezovskii. The sequence goes on from NC_142483.1 coordinate 62,495,384, forward strand.
ACGTGACAAGTAGGCACTGACACGAAAATCTGATGGCACTGATACATGACCAGAAGGTAATTACTCATGACTTGGAAAGCAGTGACACGTGAGTTCAAGGAACTGACATATAACTCTGAAGGCATGACACGTGACTGGAAGGCACTGACACGTGACTGGAAGGGAATGATATATGACTGGGAAGGTAGTGACACATGACTTCAACGCCCTGACACGTGACTTGATGGAAGTGACATGTGACTGGAAGGAACTGACATGAGACTCAGAAGGCAGGGACATGTGACTGGGAAGGTGGTGACACACGACTGTAAGTCCCTGACACATGACTTGAAATCACTGGCTCGTGACTGGATGTCACTTTCATGCGTATGGGAAGCCAGTGACACATGACAGGAAGGCACTGCCCCATGACTCAACGGCACTGACAGAAGACTGGAAGGCATTTTCATGTGATTTGGAAAGCAGAGACACATAATTGGGAAAGCAGTAATACGTGACTGGAAGGCACTAACCCGTGACTGGGAAGGCAGTCACACATGACTGGAAGACACTGACACGAGGATGGGAATACACTGACACGTGACTGGAGGCTCTGACACTTGATTGGATGTCACTGACACGTGACTGGGATGACAAGGTATGAGACTAGAAGGCACTGACATGTGACTGGGAAGACACAGATAGGTGACTGAAAGGCACTGACACGTGACTGGGAAGGCAGTGACACATGACTAGAAGGCACTGACACATGATTGGAAGGCACTGACACATGACTCAAGTGGTAGGGACACATGTCAGGGAAAGCAGTTTCACGTGACTTGATGGCAATGACACTTGACTTGGAAGGCACTGTCACGTGACTGTAAGGCACTGACATGTGACTTGAAAGCAACAACACGTGACTCAGAAGGAACTAACACGTGACAAGAAATGCAGTGGCATGTGACCAGAAGGCACTGACTCATGAATTGGAAAGCAGTGACAAGTGACTGGAAGGCACTGACACATGATTTCAAGGCACTGACACATGACTGGAAAGGTAGTGAAACCTGACCTGAAGGCACTGACACTTGACTGGAACGCAGTGACATGTGACTGGTATGCACTGTCATGATACTCAGATGGCAATGACACGTGACGTGGAAGGCAGTGATACGTGACTGGAAGGCAATGACACATGACTTGGAGGCAGTGACACGTGACCTGAAGGCACGGACCCGTGACTGGGTAGGTGGTGACACGTGACTGGAAGGCACTGACACGTGACTTGAGATGAAGTGACACGTGACTTGACGGCACTGACACATGAATGGGAAGGTAGTGACCCGTGAAAAGAAGACACTGATACATTATTTGAATGCACGGACACATGACTGGTGTGCACTGACATGTGAAATGGGAGGCAGTGACATGGGAATAGAAGGCAGAGACCCATGACCTGAAGGCAATGACAAATGACTTGGAAGGCAGTGTCACATGACAGGAATTTATTAATATGTGACTTGGAAGGCAGTGTCAAATGCCAGGAATTTATTAACACTTGACCTGAAGGTACTGACACGTGATTTGATAGCCAGGGACACGTGAGAGGAAAGCACTGACTGGTGATTGTGAAGGTCGTGACAAATGACTGGAAGGCCCTGACACGTGACAGGGAAAGCAGTGACATGTGACTGGAAGGCAATGACTCCTGACCTGGGTGGCACTACATGTGACTTGAAGGCAATGACACGTGACTTGGAGGGCTGCTGCTACTGCTGCTGCTGCTGCTACGTCACTTCAGTTGTGTCCGACTCTGTGTGACCCCATAGACGGAAGCCCACCAGGCTCCCCCATCTCTGGGATTCTCCAGGCAAGAACACTGGAGTGGGTTACCATTTCCTTCTCCAATGTGTGAAAGTGAAAAGTGAAAGTGAAATCACTCAGTCATGTCCGAACATTAGCGACCCCACGGGCTGCAGCCTACCATGCTCCTCCATCCATGGGATTTTCTAGGCAAGAGTACTGGAGTGGCTTGCCATTGTGACATGTAAAAAGAAGGCATAGACACTTGACTTGAAGGCACTGAAATATCACCGGCAGGCAATGACCCGTGACTTGGGAGGCAGTGAAAGGTGACTTCAAGGAAATGACACGTGACTATGAAGAAACTGACAGGTGTCTGGAAAGCACTGACATGTCACTCAGATCGCACAGACACATGACGGGGAAGGTAGTTTCACGTGACTTGAAGGCAATGACACATGACTTGGAAGGCAGTGACATGTGACTGGGAAGGCAGTGCACCTGGTTTGAACGCACTGACACGTACTGAAAGGCACTGACACGGGACTTGAAAGGCACTGCCACGTGACTCAGAAGGAACTGACACGTGACAGGGAAGGCAGTGGCACGTGACTGAAAGACACTGACACATGAATGGGAAAGCAGCAACACGTGACTGGAAGGCACTCACACGTCACAGGGAAATCAGTGACACGTGAGTGGGAAGGCAGTGCATGTAACTAGAAGGCAATTACACGTACTGGAAGGCACTGACACATGACTTGGTATACACTGATACATGACTCAGAAGGAACTGACACATGACAGGGAAGGCAGTCGCAAGTGACCGCAAGGTACTGACATATGAATGCAAAGGCAGTGACATGTGCCTTTAAGGCACTGGCGTGTAAAACGGTAAGCAGGGACATGTGACTTGGAAGGCAGTACACGTGACTAGAAGGCACTGACACATACGGGAAAGCACTGATACATGACTGGAATGCACTGACACGTGACTTCAAGGCACTCACACATGACTGGAAAGACATATACACATACCTGGAAAGCACTGACTCATGTCTGGAAAACACTGACACGTGACTGGGAAGGCAATGACATGTGACTAAGATGGAACTGACCCGTGTCAGGGAAGGCAATGACATGTAACAAGTAGGCACTGACACGAAAATCTGATGGAACTGATACATGACTAGAAGGCAATTACTCATGACTTGGAAAGCAGTGACACGTGAGTTCAAGGAACTGACATGTGACTGTGAAGGCACTGACATGTGTCTGGAAAGCATTGACTCATGACTTAGGTGGCACTGACACATGATATGAAGGCAGTTTCTCATGAATGGAAAGCAATGACACCTGACTTGGTAGGCAGTGACATATGACTATAAGGCACTGAAATGAGACTGGGAAGGCAGAGACACATGAATGCAAGGCACTGACATGTGCCCTGGAAGGCAGTGTCACATGACTAGAAGGCATTGACACGTGACTCCGATGGCACTGACACGTGACAGGGAAGGAGGTGAAATGGATTTGAAGGCACTGACACGTGACAGGGAAGGCAGTGGCACGTGACCGGAAGGCACTTACACGAATGGGAAGGCAGTGACACATGACTGGAAGACACTGACACGTGACAGGGAAAGCAGTGACATGTGACTGGGAAGGCAGTCACATGACTAGAAGGAACTGACACGTGACTGGAAGGCTCTGACACATGACTTCAAGGCACTGTCACATGACTTGAATGGCAGTGACACTTGACCTGAAGGCACTGATACTTGACTGGGAAGATAGTGACATGTAACTGGAAGGAACTATCATCTGACTCAGATGGCAATGACACATGACAAGGAAGGCAGTGTTACATGACTGGAAGGCAATGACACGTGAATTGGAAGTCACTGACACATGAACTGAAGGCAGTGACACGTGACTGGGTAGGTGGTGACACGTGACTGGAAGGCAGTGACATGTGACTTGAGATGAAGTGACACGTGAATTAACGGCACTTACCCTTGACTGGGAATGTAGTGATCTGTGACTAGAAGGCACTGACATGTTACTTGAAGGCAGGGACACATCACTGGCATGCACTGACACATAACATGGGAGGCCGTGACATGTGAATAGAAGGCAGTGACACACGACTTGAGGGCAATGACACGTGACTTGTAAGGCAGTGTCACGTGACTTTAAGGCACTGACACATGATTTGATAAGCAGTGACTTGTGAGAGGAAGGCACTGACCGGTGATTGGGAAGGAAGTTACAAGTGACTGGAAAACACTGACATGTGACTGAGATAGCCGTGGCACGTGACTGGAAGGCAATGACTCGTGACCCGGATGGCACTGACATGTGACTTGAAGGCAAAGACACATAAACGTGACTTGAAGGCACTGGCTCGTGACTTGGAAAGCAGTGACACGTGAGTTCAAGGAACTGGCACGTGACTGTGAAGGCAGTGACCCAAGACTGGAAGGCTCTGACACATGACTGGAAGGGAGTGACATGTGACTGGGAAGGGAGTGACACGTGACTTCAAGACACTGACACGTGAATAGGAAGGCAGTGATACGTGACTGGAAGGAACTGACATGTGACTCAGAAGGCAGGGACACATGACCACAAGGCACTGAAATGTGCCCTGGAGGGCAGTGTCACATGACTAGAATGCACTGACATTTTACCTAGGTGGCACATTCACGTGACAGGGAAGGCTGTGACACATGACTTGAAGGCAATGACACATGATTTGGAAGGCAGTGACACGTTCCCGGAAGGGAATGGCATGTGACTGGGAAAGTAGTGACACACGACTTCAAGACACTGACACGTGACTCAGATGACACAGACACCGACAGAGAATGTAGTTTCACGTGACTTGAAGGCAATGACACCTTACTAGAAGGCACTGACACGTGAATCAGATGGCACTGACACGTGACAGGGAAGGCTGTGAAATGTGACTTGAAGGCAATGACACATTATTTGATAGGCAGTGACACGTGAGAAGAAGTCACTGACACATGATCAGGAAAGTAGTGACATGTGACTGGAAGGAACTGACAAGAAACTCTGATGGCACTGAAACCTAACTTGAAGGCAATGAATTGTGACTTGGAAAGCAGTGACATGTGAGTTCAAGGAACTGACACGAGATTGTGAAGAAACTGACAGGTGTTTGCAAAGCAATGACACGTGACTCAGATCGCACAGACACGTGACGGGGAAGGTAGTTTCATGTGACTTGAAGGCAATGACACCTGACTTGGAAGGCAGTGACACGTGACTGGGAAGGCAGTGCACCTGGCTTGAAGGCACTGACATGTACTGAAAGGCACCAACACGGTACTTGGAAGGCACTTCCACGTGACTCAGAAGGAACTGATACGTGACAGGGAAGGCAGTGGCACATGACTGGAAGACACTGACATATGAATTGGAAAGCAGCAGGGCATGACTTGAAGGCACTGACACGTGACAGGGAAAGCAGTGACACGTGAATGAGTAGGCAGTGCACGTGTCTAGAAGGCACTGATACATACTGGACGGCACTGACACATGACTTGGTAAGCACTGATACGTGACTCAGAAGGAACCGACACGTGACAGTGAAGGCAGTCACGTGTGACTACAAGGCACTGACACATGAATGGGAAGGCAGTGACATGTGACTTTAAGGCACTGACACTTGACAGGGTAAGCAGTGACATGTGAGAGGGAAGGCAGTGAACATGACTAAAAGGCAATGAGACGAACGTGAAGGCACTGATACATGACTGGAATGCACTGACACGTGACTTCAAGGCACTGAAAAGTGACAAAGACGGAATTGACACGTGACAGGGTAGGCAGTGACACGTGACAAGTAGGCACTGACACAGATATCTGATGGCACTGATACACGACTAGAAGGCAATTACTCATGACTTGAAAGCAGTGACACGTGAGTTCAAGGAACTGACATGTGACTGTGAAGGCAGTGACACGTGTCTGGAAGGCACTGACACGTGCCTGGAAGGGAATGACATGTGACTGGGAAGGTAGTGACACGTGACTTCAATGCCCTGACACGTGACTTGGAGGGCACTGACACATTAAAAAAAGGCACAGACACTTGATTCGAAGGCACTGAAATATCACCGGCAGGCCCTGACATGTGACTTGGGAGGCAGTGACAGGTGACTTTCCCACATGAATGGGAAAGCAGCAACACGTGACTGGAAGGCAATTACACGTGACAGGGAAAGCAGTGACACGAGACTGTGTAGGCAGTGCATGTGAGAAAAAGGCACTGACACGTACTGGAAGTCACTGACACATGAATCAAATAGCATGGAGACATCTCAGGGAAAGCAGTTTCACATGACTTGAAGGCAATGACACCTGACTTGCAGGGCAATGACACGTGAGTGGGAAGGTAGTGACACGTGACTTCAACGCACTGACATGTGACTTGAAGACAGTGACATGTGACTGGAAGAACTGACATGTGACTCAGAAGGCAGGGCCACCTGACTCAGAAGGAGCTGACACATGACTGGGAGGGTGGTGACACGTGAATAGTTGGCCTTGACTCGTGACTCGAAGGCACTGGCTCGTGACATTGAAAGCAGTGACACGTGAGTTTAAGGAACTGTCACGTAACTGTGAAGGCAGTGACCCATGACTGGAAGGCTCTGACACATGACTGGAAGTGAGTGACATGTGACTGGGAAGGTAGGGACATGTGACTTCAAGACACTGACACGTCACTCAGATGGCATAGACACGTGACAGTAAAGGTAGTTTCATGTGACGTGAAAGCAATGACACCTGATTTGGAAGGCAAAGACACGTTACTTGCAAGGCGGTGTCCAGTGCCAGGAATGTATTAACATGTGACTCGAAAGGCAGTGCCATATTACTGCAAGGCACTGACACTTAACTCCGATGGCACTGACACGTGTCTGGAAGCCATTGACTCATAACGCAGAATGCAATGACACATGATATTGAAGGCAGTCTCTCATGATTTGAAAGCAATGACACCTGACTTGGAAGGCAGCGACATATGACTAAAAGGCACTGAAACCTAACTGAGAAGGCAGAGACACGTGAATCCACGGCACTGACATGTCTTCAGAAGGCAGTGTCACGTGCCTAGAAGGCACTGACACGTGACTCCTATGGCACTGACACATGACAGGGAAGGCTGTGAAATATGTATTGAAGGCAATGACACTTGATTTGATAAGCAGGGACATGTGAGAGTAAGGCACCGACACGTGATTGGGAAGGTAGTGACATGTGCCAGGAAGGCACTGATAAGAGACAGGTAAATCAGTACCACGTGACTGGAAGGAACTGACACATGATTCAGATTGCACAGACATGTGACAGGGAAGGTAGTTTCACGTGACTTTAAGGCAATGTCAGCTGACTTGGAAGGCAGTCACAAGTGACTGGAAAGGCAGTGCACGTGACTAGATGCACTGACACAGACTGGAATGCACTAACACCTGACTGGTAAGGCAGTGACATGGGACTCTAAGGCAATTCTCCATGATTGGAAAGCACTGACACATGACTCATATGGCACAGACACGTGAAAGGGAAAGTGGTGACACATGACTAGAAGGCAAAGACACGTGACTAGGAAGGCAGTGACATGTGACCAGAAGGAACTGACATGTGATTGGAAGTCACTGACACGTGACTATGAAGCGATGACAGGTAACTCAGATGGCACAGAAACGTGACACGGAAAGTAGTTCCACGTGACTTGAAGGCAATGTCAACTGACTTGGAAGGCAGTGACATATGACTGGGAAGCAGTGCACGTGGCAAGAAGGCACTGACAAGTACTGGAATGCACTGACACGGGAGGTGGAAGACACTGCCACGTGACTCAGAGGGAACTGACGTGACAGTGCAGGCATTGACTCCTGATTGGAAGGCACTGACACATAAATGGGAAGGCAGTGTCACGTGACTAGAAGGCACTGACACATGACTGGAAGGCACTGGCACATGACTGGCAAGACATTGACATGTGACTTGAAGGCACTGATTCATGCCAGGAAGGCACTGACATGTGACTGAGAAGGCACTGACATGTGACTGGAAGGCACTAACCAGTGACTAAGATGGAACTGCCACATGACATGGAAGGCAGTGACATGTGACAAGAAGGAACTGACATGAAACTCTGATGTCACTGAAACGTGACTTGAAGGCAGTGACTCGTGACTTCGAAAACAGTGACACGTGAGTTCAACGAACTGACACGTGACTGGGAATGCAGTGATACATAACAAAAAGGTACTGATATGAAACGCTGATGGCACTGAAACGTGACTTGAAGGCAATGACTCGTGACTTGGAAAACAGTGACATGTGAGTTCAAGGAACTGACACGTGACTGTAAAGACAGTGACAAGTGACTGGAAGGGACAGACAGGTGACTGGAAAGCACCCATAGGTGACTTGAAGGTACTTACACGTGACTGGAAGGCACTGACAAGTGACTCATATGGCACAGACACGTGAAAGGGAAGGCAGTGACACCTGATTTGAAGTCAAAGACACATGACTTGTAAGCCAGTGACATGTGACAGGAAGGCACTGACAATTGACTGGAAGGCACTGACATGTGATGCATATAGCACAGACACGTGACTGGGAAGGTAGTTTCAGGTAACTTGAAGGCAGTGACACCTGTCTTGAACGGCAATGACACGTGGCTAGGAAGGCAGTGCACGTGGTTATAAGGCACTGACCCATACTGGATAGCACTGACACGAGGCTTGGAAGGCACTGACACATGACTCAGAATGAACTGACACATTACAGGGAAGGCAGTGGCACATGACCTGAAGGCAATGACACACGAATGGGAAGGCAGTGACACGTGACAGGGAAAGCAGTGATACGTGAATGGGAAGGAAGTGCCCGTGACTAGAAGGCACTGACACGTGATTTTGAAGGCAGTGACCCATGACTGGAAGGCACTAACATGTGTCCATAAGGCAGTGGCATGTGACTAGAAGGCACTGACAATTGACTCCGATGGCACTGACACATGACAGGAAAGACTGATAAATGTGTATTGAAGGCAATGACACTTATGTGAAACGAATCACTAGTTCAGGGTCAATGCATGTTATAGGATGCTCGGGGCTGGCATGCGGGGATGACCCAGAGGGAGGATAAAGGGAGGAGGGAGGTGGGAGGGCGGTTCAGGAGGGGGAACTTATGTAAACCCGGGGCAAATTCATATCAATGTATGGCAAAACCAACCAATATAATATTGTAAAATAATTTGCCTCCAATAAAAAATAAATTAATTACCTAAAAAAAAAGAAGGTATTAAGAAGAGGTGGCAAGAATACACAGAAGAACTGTACAGAAAGGATCTTCATGACCCAGGTAACCACGATGATGTGATCACTCACCTAGAGCCAGACATCCTGGAATGCGAAGTCAAGTGGGCCTTAGGAAGCATCATTATGAACAAAGCTAGTGGAGGTGATGGAATTCCAGTTGAGCTATTTCAAATCCTGAAAGATGATGCTGTGAAAGTGCTGCACTCAGTATGCCAGCGAATCTGGAAAATTCAGCATTGGCCACAGAATTGCTCGTAGGTAACTCAGTACTCTGACCCTATTTTTCCATAAAGTTCTGAAAGATATCTTAAATGTCACTTCTATTGTGAAATGGATTTTCATGAATAAACTTCAGGGTTGGTAAAGGAAAAAAAAAATGAAGGCAATGACACTTGATTTGATAAGCAGGGATATGTGAGAAGAAGGCACTGACACGTGATTGGGAAGGTAGTGACATGTGCCAGGAAGGCACTGACATGTGACAGGTAAATCAGTGACACGTGACTGGAAGGCACTGACTCATGACTCCGATTGCACAGACATGTCACAGGGAAGGTAGTTTCACATGACTTTAAGGCAATGTCACCTGATTTGGAAGGCAGTCACACGTGACTGGAAAGGCAGTGCACGTGGCTAGAAGGCACTGACACGTACTGGATGGCACTGACACGTGAATTGGTATGCACTGACATGTGACTCAGAAGGAACTGACACGTGACAGGGAAGGCATTGGCACGTGACTACAAGGCACTGCCACGTGACTGGAAGGCACTGACCCGAGACTCATATGCACGGACACATGATAGGGAAGGCACTGACACGTGACTGCAAGGCACTGACACATGACTCCTATAGCACAGATACGTGATATGGAAGGCAGCGACACGTGACTTGAAAGAAATGACATGTGACATGTAAAGCAGTGACACGTGACAGGAAAGCACTGACATGCCACTGGGAAGCCATTAACACTTGACTAGAAGGTGCTGACATGTGAAAAGAAGGCACTGACCCGTGACTCACATGGCACCGACACGTGACAGGAAATGTAGATTCACATGACTTGAAGGCAATGACACCTGACTTGGAAGGCAGTGACATGTTACTGGGAAAGCAGTGCACATGGCTAGAAGGCACTGACACATACAGGAAGGCCCTGATACATGACATGGAAGGCACAGACACGTGACTCAGAAGGAAGAGCCATGTGAAAGGGAAGACAATGGCACATGAACGAAAGGCACTGAAACATGAATGGGAAGGTAGTGACACCTGACTGGAAGGCACTGACACGTGAGAGGAAAGGCTGTGACACCTGACTTAAAGGCAAAGACACATGAGTTGGAAGGCACTGTCATGTGACTGGAAGGCAGTGACACGTGACTGGAAAAGCAGTGCACGTGACTATAATGCACTGACACATGACTGGAATGCACTAACACCTGACTGGTAAGGCAGTGACAAGTGACTGTAAAGCACTTCCCCGTGATTGGAAGGCACTGACACGTGACTCATATGGCACAGACACGTGAAAGGGAAGGCAGTGACATGTGACTTTTAGGCAAAGACAGGTGACTTGGAAGCCATTGACACGTGACTAGGAGGCGATGACAGGTGACTGGAAGGCACTGTCACGTGACTCAGATGGCACAGACACGTGACAGGGAACGTAGTTTCAGGTGACTTGAAGGCAATGTCAACTGACAGGGAAGGCAGTGATATGTGACTGTGAAGGCAGTGCATGTGGCTAGGACGCTCTGACAAGTACTGGAATACACTGACATGGGACGTGGAAGGCACTGCCACGAGACTCAGAAGGAACTGACTCGTGACAGGGCAGGCAGTGTCTCATGACTGGAAGGCACTGACACATGAATGGGAAGGTAGTGCCACGTGATTAGAAGGCACTGATACATGACTGGAAGGCACTGACACGTGACTTCAAGGCACTGACATGTGACTTGAAGGCACTGACTCGTGCCCAGCAGGCACTGACATGTGACTGAGAAGGCACTGACTTGTGACTGGAAGGCATTAACCAGTGACTAAGATGGAACTGCCAAATGACATGGAATGCAGTGACATGTGACAAGAAGGAACTGACCTGAAACTCTGATGGCACTGAAACGTGACTTGAAGGCAATGACTCGTGACTTGGAAAACAGTGACACATGAGTTCAACGAACTGACACGTAACTGGGAAGGCAGTGATACATAACAAAAAGACACTGATATGAAACGCAGATGGTACAGAAACGTAACTTGAAGGCAATGACTCGTGACTTGGAAAATAGTGACATGTGAGTTCAAGGAACTGACACATGACTGTAAAGACACTGCCAATTGACTGGAAGGGACTGACACGTGACTGGAACGCACTGACAGGTGAATTGAAGGTACTTACACGTGACTGGAAGGGACTGACGTGTGACTGGGAAGACAGAGACATGACTGTAAGGAAACAAACTTGACTGGAAGGCACTGACACGTGACTGGGAAGGCACTGAGTTGTGACTGCAAGGCACTAACGTGTGATTAGGAAGACAGTGACATGTGACTAAAAGGCACCTCCATGTACTGGAAGGCACTGACACGTGACTCAAACGGCATGGACACATGACAGGGAAGGCAGTGACACATGACTGGGAAGACAGTGCAAGTGGCTAGAAGGCACTGACACTTACCGGAAGGCACTGACACGGGGCTTGGAAGTCACTGACACATGACTCAGAAGGAACTGACACTTGGCAGGAAAGGCATTGTCATGTGACTGGAAGGCACTGACACACGAATAAGAAGGCAGTGACTGGAAGGAACTGACATATGACTCAGAAGGCAGGCAGGGACACTTGACCACAGGACACTGACATGTGCCCTGGAAGGCAGTGTTACATGACTAGAAGCCAGTGGCATGTGACTCAGATAGCACAGTCATGTGACACGGAAGGCTGTGACACGTGACTTGAAGGCAATGACATATGATTTGGAAGGCAGTGACACGTGCCAGGAAGTGAATGGCATGTGACTGGGAAAGTAGTGAAATGTGATTTCAAGGCACTGACACGTGACTCAGATGGCACAGACACTTGAAAGGAAAATAGTTTCACTTGATGTGAAAGCAATGACAATTGACTTGGAAGGCAATGACACGTTACTTGCAATGCAGGGTCCCATGCCAGGAATGTATTAGCATGTGACTTGGAAGGCAGTGGAACATTACTGCAAGGCAGTGACACTTATCTCCGAAGGCACTGACAAGTGTCTGGAAGCCACTGACTCTTGACTCAGATGGGAAAGACACGTGATATTGAAGTCAGTTTCTCTTGACTTGAAAGCAATGACAACTGACTTGGAAGGCAGTGACATATGACTAGAAGGCAGTGAAATGTAAATGAGAAGGCAGAGACACGTCAATGCAAGGCACTGACATGTGTTCGGAAGGCAGGGTCACGTGACTAGAAGGCACTGACACGTGGCTCCGATGGCACTGACACATGACAGGGAAGGCTGTGAAATATGTATTGAAGGCAATGACACTTGATTTCATAAGCAGGGACATTTGAGAGGAAGGCACCGACGCATGATTAGGAAGGTAGTGACATGTGCCAATAAGGCACTGACATGTGACAGGTAAAGCAGTGACACTTGATTGGAAGGCACTGACACATGATTCAGATTGCACAGACATGTGACAGGGAAGGTAGTTTCACGTGACTTTAAGGCAATGTCAGCTGACTTGGAAGGCAGTCACACGTGACTGGAAAGGCAGTGCACGTGGAAAGAAGGCACTGACACGTACTGGAAGGCACTGACACGTGACTTGGTAGGCACTGACACGTGACTCAGAAGGAACTGACACGTGACAGGGAAGGTAGTGGCATGTGACTACAAAGAAATGCCACGTGACTGGAAGTCTCTGACCCTTGGCTCATATGGCATGGATACATGACAGTGAAGGCACTGACATGTGACTGTATGGCACTGATATATGACTCCTGTAGCACGGATACGTAATAGGGAAGGCAGTGACACGTGACTTGAAAGAAATGACATGTGAATTGTAAGGCAGTGACACGTGACAGGAAAGCACTGATACACCACTGGGAAGCCATTGACACGTGACTAGAAGGTGCAGACCCGTGACAAGAAGGCACCTGCACGTGACTTTGATGGCATTGATACGTGACAAAGAATGTAGATTCACGTGATTTGAAGGCAATGACACCTGACTTGGAAAGCAGTGACATATTACTGGGAAAGCAGTGCACATGTTCAGAAGGCACTGACACATACTGGAAGATTCTGAGACCTGACCTGGAAGGCAATGACACATGACTCAGAAGGAAGAGACACTTGATAGGGAAGACAATGGCACTTGAACAAAAGGCAGTGAAACATGAATGGGAAGGAAGTGACACCTGATTGGAAGGCACTGACACGTGAGGGGAAAGGCTGTGACACATGATTTAAAGTCAATGACACATGAGTTGGAAGGCACTGTCACGTGACTTGAAAAGCAGTGCACATGACTAGAATGAACTGATACGTGACTGGAATGCAATAACACCTGACTGGTAAGGCAGTGACATGTGACTTTATGGCACTTCCCCGTGAGTGAAAGGCACTGACACGTGACTCATATGGCACAGACACATGAAAGGGAAAGCAGAGACACGTGACTAGAAGGAAAAGACACATGACTTGGAAGCCAGTGACATGTCAGAGGAAGGCACTGACATGTGACTGGAAGGCACTGACACGTGACTGGGAAGCCATTGACACGTGACTAGGAGGCGGTGACAGGTGACTCAGATGGCACAGACACGTGACAGGGAAAGTAGTTTCACGTGACTTGAAGGCAATGTCAACTGACTTGGAAGGCAGTGATACGTGACTAGGAAGGCAGTGTACGTGGCTAGAACGCACTGACAAGTACTGGAATATACTGACACGGGACGTGGAAGGCACTGCCACGAGACTCAGAAGGAACTGACTTGTGACAGGGCAGGCAGTGGCTCATGAGCGGAAGGCACTGACACATGAATGGGAAGGCAGTGCCACGTGATTAGAAGGCATTGACACGTGACTGGAAGGCACTGACACGTGACTTCAAGGCATTGACACACGACTGGCAAGACACTGACATGTGACTTGAAGGCACTGGCTCATGCCTGGAAGTCACTGACATGTGACTGAGAAGGCACTGACATGTGACTGGAAGGCACTAAGCAGTGACTAAGATGGAACTGCCACATGACATGGAATGCAGTGACATGTGACAAGAAGGAACTGACCTGAAACTCTGATGGCACTGAAACGTGACTTGAAGGCAATGACTCGTGACTTGGAAAACAGTGACACGTGAGTTCAAGGAACTGACACGTGACTGTAAAGACAGTGACAAGTGACTGGAAGGGACAGACATGTGACTGGAAAGCACTGACAGGTGACTTGAAGGTACTTAAACGTGACTGGAAGGCACTGACAAGTGACTCATATGACACAGACATGTGAAAGGGAAGGCAGTGACATTGAATTGAAGGCAAAGACACGTGACTTGGAATCCAGTGACATGTGACAGGAAGGCACTGACAAGTGACTGGAAGGCACTGACATGTGATGCATATGGCACAGACACGTGACAGGGAAGGTAGTTTCACATAACTTGTAGGCAATGCCACCTGACTTGTACGGCAATGACACGTGACTAGGAAGGCAGCGCACGTGGCTAGAAGGCACTGATCCATACTGGCAGGCACTGACACGGGGCTTGGAAGGCACTGACACATGACTCAGATTGCACAGACATGTGACAGGGAAGGTAGTTTCACGTGACTTTAAGGCAATGTCACCTGACTTGGAAGGCAATCACACGTGACTGGAAAGGCAGTGCATGTGGCTAGAAGGCACTGACAAGTATTGGAAGGCACTGACACGTGACCTAGAAGGAACTGACACGTGACAGGGAAGGCAGTGGCACCTGATTACAAGACACTGCCACGTGACTGGAAGGCACTGACCCGTGACTCAAATGGCACGGACACATGACAGAGAAGGCAGTGACACATGACTCCTGTAGCACGGATACATGATAGGGAAGGCAGTGACACGTGACTTGAAAGAAATGACACCTGACTTGTAAGGCAGTGGCACGTGACAGGAAAGCACTGACACACCACTGGGAAGACATTGACACATGACTAGAAGGTGCTGACCAGTGACAAGAAGGCACTGACACGTGACACAAATGGCACCGACACGTGACAGGGAATGTAGATTCACGTGACTTGAAGGCAATGTCACCTACCATGGAAGGCAGTCACACGTGACTGGAAAGGCAGTGCGCACGTGGCTAGAAGGCACTGACACATATTAGAAGGCACTGACACGTGACTTACGATGCACTGACACATGACTCAGAAGGAACTGACACGTGACACGGAAGGCACTGGCACATGACTGCAAGGCACTGCCACGTAACTGGAAGGCACTGACCCGTGACTCATATGACACGGACACATGACATGGAAATCACTGACATATGACTGCAAGGCACTGACACATGACTCCGATAGCACGGATACATGATAGGGAAGGCAGTGACACGTGACTTGAAAGAAATGACACGTGAGTTCTAAGGCAGTGACAAGTGACAGGAAAACACTGACGCACCACTGCGAAGCCATTGCAACGTGACTAGAAGGTGCGGACCCGTGACAAGAAGGCACTGACACGTGACTCAGATGGCACCGACACGTGACAGGGAATGTAGATTCACGTGATGTGAAGGCAATCACACCTGACTTGGAAGGCAGTGACATGTTACCTGGAAAGCAGTGCACATGGCTAGAAGGCACTGACACGTACTGGAAGGTTCTGATACCTGACATTTAAGGCACTAACACGTGACTCAGAAGGAAGAGACACGTGACAGGGAAGACAATGGCACATGAACGAAAGGTACTGAAACATGAATGGAAGGCAGTGACTCCTGATTGGAAGGAACTGACACGTGACTGGAATGCATTGACACCTCACTGGTAAGGCAGTGACCTGTGACTATAAGACGCTTCCCAGTGATTGCAAGGCACTGACACATGATTCATGTGGCACAGACACGTGAAAGGGAAAGCGGTGACACGTGAATAGTACCAATGACACGTGATTTGGAAGCCAGTGACATGTGACTGGAAGGAACTAACACATGACTGCAAGGCACTGACGGGTGACTGGGAAGCCATTGACACGTGACTAGGATGCAATGACAGGTGACTGGAAGGCACTGAAACGTGACTCAGATGGCACAGAAACGTGACAGTGAATGTAGTTTCACGTGACTTGAAGGCAATATCAACTGACTTGGAAGGCAGTGACACGATACTGGGAAGGCAGTGCAGGTGGTTAGAACGCACTGACAAGTACTGGAATACACTGACACGGGATGTGGAAGGCACTGCCACATGACTCAGAAGGAACTGACTCGTGACAGGCCAGGCAGTGGCTCGTGACCAGAAGGCACTGACACATGAATGGGAAGGCAGTGACACGTGACTGGAAGGCACTGACATGTGACTGGATGACACTGAAAAGTGAATTCAAGGCACTGACACATGACTGGTAAGACACTGAGATGTGACTTGAAGGCACTGAGTCCTGCCTGGAAGGCACTGACATGTGACTGAGAAGTCACTGGCATATGACTGGAAGGCACTAACGAGTGACGAAGATGGAACTGCCACTTGACATGGAAGGCAGTGACACGTGACAAGAAGGAACAGACATGAAACTCTGATGTCACTGAAACGTGACTTGAAAGCAATGACTCGTGACTTGGAAAACAGTGACACTTGAGTTCAATGAACTGACACATGACTGGGAAGGCAGTGATACATATCAAAAAGGCACTGATATGAAACGCTGATGGCACTGAAACGTGACTTGAAGACAATGACTAGTGACTTGGAAAACAGTGACATGTGACTTCAAGTAACTGACACGTGACTGTAAAGACAGTGCCAAGTGACTGGAAGGGACAAACAGGTGACTGGAAAGCACCCACAGGTGACTTGAAGGTACTTACACATGACTGGAAGGCACTGACAAGTGACTCATATGGCATAGACACATGAAAGGGAATGTAGTTTCATGTAACGTGAAGGAATGACACCTGACTTGTACGCAATGATACATGACTCGGAAGGCAGTACATGTGAATGCAAGGCACTGACATGAGACTCTGATGGCACTGACACATGACAGGGAATGCAGTGACTCTTGAATATGGGAGTGACATGTGACTGGGAAGGTATTGACACGTAACTTCAAGTCACTGATACGTGACTCAGATGGCACAGACATCTGACAGAGAAGGTAGTTTCACGTGACTTGAAGGCAATGACACCTGACTTGGAAGGCAGTGACAACTGACTGGGAAGGCAGTGATGCATGACTGCAAGGTACTGACATGTGAGAGAAAAACCAGTGATACGTGATTGCAAGGCACTGTCAAATGTCTCAGATGGCACTGACACGAGCCTTGAAGGAAAAGACACACGACTTGGAAGGCAGTAACACGTGAGTTCAAGGAACTGACACGTGACTGTGAAGACAGGGACGCGTGACTGGAAGGCACTGACATGTGACTTAGGTGGCAGTGACACATGACTGGGAAGGCAGTGACATGTTACATGACACTTGACTATGAAGGCACTGACACGTGTCTAGAAGAAACTGACTTATGACTCAGCTGGCACTTACACGTGATATTAAAGGCAGTTTCTCATGAATGGAAAGCAATGACAACTGACTTGGAAGGCAGTGACATATGACTACAAGGCACAGAAAGGTGACTGGGGAGGCAGAGACATGTGAATGCAAGGCACTGACATGTGTCCTTGAAGGCAGTGTCACATGACTAGAAGGCACTGACAAGTGACTCCGATGGCAATGACACATGACAGGGAAGCTGTGAAATGTGTACTGAAGGCAATGACACTTGATTTGATAAGCAGGGACATGTGAGAAGAAGGCACCGACACGTGATTGGGAAGTTAGTGACATGTGCCAGGAAGGCACTGACATTACATGTAAAGCAGTGACACGTGATTGGAAGGCACTGACACATGACTCAGATTGCACAGACATGTGACTGGGAAGGTAGTTTCAAGTGAATTTAAGGTAATGTCACCTGACTTGGAAGGCAGTCACATGTGACTGGAACGGCAGTGCACGTGGCTAGAAGGAACTGACACGTACTGGAAGGCACTGACAGGTGACTTGGTAGGCACTGACATGTGACTCAGAAGTAACTGACACATGACAGTGAAGGCAGTGGCACGTGACTACAAAGCACTGCCACGTGACTGAAAGGCACTGACCCGTGACTCATATGGCATGGACACATGACAGGGAAGGCACTGACACGTGATGGCGAGGCACTGACACATGACTCCTATAGCATGGATACATGATAGGGAAGGCAGTGACACGTGACATGAAGGAAGTGACACATGATTTTAAGGCAGTGATGTGACAGAAAAGCAATGACACGCCACTGAGAAGCCATTGACACGTGACTAGAAGGTGCTTATCCGTGACAAGAAGGCACTGACACGTGACACCGATGGCACAGACACGTGACAGGGAATGTAGATTCACGTGACTTGAAGTCAAAGACACCTGATTTGGAAGGCAGTGACATGTTCTTGAAGAAGTGCACATGGCTAGAAGGCACTGACACGTACTGGAAAGTTCTGATACCTGACATGGTAGGCACTGACACGTTACTCAGAAAAAAGAGACACGTGACAGGGAAGACAATGGCACACGAACGAAATGCACTGAAACATGAATGGGAAGGCAGTGACACCTGACTGGAAGGCACTGACATGTGAGAGGAAAGGCTGTGACATGTGACTTAAAGGCAATGACACATGAGTTGGCAGGTACTGTCACGTGACTGGAAGACACTGACACGTGACTTGAAATGCAGTGCATGTGACGAGATGCACTGACACGTGACTGGAATGCACTAACACATGACTGATAAGGCAGTGATGTGTGACTATAAGGCAATTCCCTGTGATTGGAAGGCACTGACATGTGACTCATATGGCACAGACACGTGAAAGGGAAAGCAGTGACACGTGACTAGAAGGCAAAGACACATGACTTGGAAGCCAGTGACATGTGACTGGAAGGCACTGACACGTGAAAGGAAGTCACTGACATATGACAGGGAAGCCACTGACACTTGACTAAGAGGCGATGATGGGTGACTCAGATGGCACAGACATGTGACAGGGAAAGTAGTTTCACGTGACTTGAAGGCAATTTCAACTGATTTGGAAGGCAGTGACACGTGACTGGGAAGGCAGTGCATGTGGCTAGAACGTACTGACAAGTACTGGAATGAACTGACATGGGACGTGGAAGGCACTGCCACGTGACTCAGAAGGAACTGCCACGTGACATGGCAGTCAGTGCCTCGTGACCGGAAGGCACTGACACATGAATGGGAAGGCAGTGCCATGTGACTAGAAGGCACTGACACGTAACTTGAGGGCATTGACACGTGACTTCAAGGCACCGACACACCACTGGCAAGACACTGACATGTGACTTGAAGGCACTGAGTCCTGCCTGAAAGGCACTGACATGTGACTGAGAAGGAACTGACATGTGACAGGAAGGCACTAACCAGTGAGTAAGATGGAACTGCCACATGACATGGAATGCAGTGACATGTGACAAGAAGGAACTGACATGAACCTCTGATGGCACTGATATGTGACTTGAAGGCAATGTCTCATGACTTGGAAAACAGTGACACGTGAGTTCAGCGAACTGACACGTGACTGGGAAGGCAGTGATACATAACATAAAGGCACTGATATGAAAGGCTGATGGAACTGAAACGTGACTTGAAGGCAATGACTCGTGACTTGGAAAACGGTGACATGAGTTCAAGGAACTGACACGTGACTGTAAAGACAGTGACAAGTGACTGGAAGGGACTGACATGTGACTGGAAAGCACTGACAGGTGACTTAAAGGTACTTACACGTGACTGGAAAGCACTGACAAGTGACTCATATGGCAGAGACACGTGAAAGGGTAGGCAATGACACGTGACTTGAAGGCAAAGACACGTTACTTGGAAGCCAGTGACATGTGACAGGAAGGCACTGACAAGTGACTGGAAGGCACTGACAGGTGATGTATATGGCACAGACACGTGACAGGGAAGGTAGTTTCACGTAACTTGAAGGCAATGAAACCTGACTTGTATGGCAATGACACGTGAATAGGAAGGCAGTGCACGTGGCTAGAAGGCACTGACCCATAAAGGAAGGCAGAGACATGGGGCTTGGAAGGCACTGACACATGACTCAGAAGGAACTGACACATTAGAGTGAAGGCAATAGCACGTGACCAGAAGGCACTGACACACGAATGGGAAGGCAGTGATATGTGACTGGAAGGCACTGACAGGTGACAGGACAAGCAGTAATATGTGACTGGGAAGGAAGTGCCCGTGACATGAATGCACTGACACGTGATTTTGAAGGCAGTGACACGTGACTGGAAGGCACTGACAAGAGTCTCAGATAGAACTGATACGTGACTTGAAGTAAATGACACATGACTTGGAAGGTGGTAACACCTGAGTTCAAGGAACTGAAAAGAGACTGTGAAGGCAGAGACACGTGAATGGAAGGCACTGACATGTGTCTGGAAAGCAGTGTCACGTGACTAGAAGGCACGGACACGTGACTCCTATGGCACTGACACATGACAGGGAAGGCTGTGAAATCTGTATTGAAGGCAATGACACTTGATTTGAGAATCAGGGACTTGTGAGAGGAAGGGACCGACATGTGATTGGGAAGGTAGTGACATGTGCCAGGACGGCACTGACATGTAACAGGTAAAGCAGTGATACGTGACTGGAAGGCACTGACAATGTCTCAGATTGCACAGACATGTGACAAGGAAGGTAGTTTCATGTGACTTTAAGGCAATATCACCTGACTTAGAAGTCAGTCACACGTGCCTGGAAAGGCAGTGCATGTGGCTAGAAGGCACTGACATGTACTGGAAGGCACTGACACGTGACTTGGTAGGCACTGACACGTGACTCAGAAGGAACTTACACGTGACAGGGAAGGCATTGGCACGTGACTACTAGGCACTGCCACGTGACTGGAAGGCACTGACCCGTGACTCATATGGCATGGATACATGACAGTGAAGGCACTGACACGTGACTGCATGGCATTGACACCTGACTCCTATAGCATGGATACGTGATAGGAAAGGCAGTGACACATTAGTTGAAGGAAATGACACATGACTTGTAAGGCAGTGACACGTGACAGGAAAGCACTGACACGCCACTGGGAAGCCATTGACACGTGCCTAGAAGGTGCTGACACGTGACAAGAAGGCACTGACACGTGACTCAGATGGCACCGACATGTGACAGGGAATGTAGATTCACGTGACTTGAAGGCAATGACACCTGACTTGGTAGGCAGTGGCATGTTACTGGGAAAGCAGTGCACATGTCGAGAAGGCACTGACACATACTGAAAGGTTCTGATACCTGACATAGAAGGCACTGTCACGTGACTCAGAAGGAAGAGACACGTGACAGGGAAGACAATGGCACATGAACGAAAGGCACTGAAACATGAATGGGAAGGCAGTGACACCTGACTGGAAGGCACTGACACGTGAGAGGAAAGGCTGTGACACGTGACTTAAAGGCAAAGACACATGAGTTGGCAGGTACTGTCACGTGACAGGAAGACACTAACTCGTGACTTGAAAGGCAGTGCACGTGACTAGAATGCACTAACACGTGACTAGAATGCACTAACACCTGACTGGTACGGCAGTGACATGTGAGTATAAGGCATTTCCCCGTGTTTGGAAGGCACTGACACATGACTCATACACCACAGACACGTGAAAGGGAAAGCGGTGACACGTGACTAGAAGGCAAAGTCATGTGACTTGGAAGCCAGTGATATGTGACTGGAAGGCACAGACACGTGCCTGTAAGGCACTGACATGTGACTGGGAAGCCATTGACACTTCACTAGGAGGTGATGACAGGTGACTCATTTGGCACAGACACGTGATAGGGAAGGTAGTTTCACGTAACTTGACGGCAATGACACGTGACTGGGAAGGCAGTGCACATGGCTAGAAGGCATTGACCCATACTGGAAGGCACTGACACAGGGCTTGCAAGGCACTGACACATGATTCAGAAGGAACTGACACGTTACCGTGAAGGCAATCGCACGTGATCAGAAGGCACTGACACACTAATGGGAAGGCAGAGACATGTGACTGGAAGCCACTGACACGTGACAGGACAAGCAGTGATATGTGACTGGGAAGGAAGTGCCCGTGACTAGAACGCACTGACACGTGATTTTGAAGACAGTGACACGTGACTGGAAGGCACTGACATGAGTCTCAGATGGAACTGATACGTGACTTGAAGTAAATGACACATGACTTGGAAGGCGGTAAGACGTGAGTTGAAGGAACTGACAAGAGACTGCAAAGGCAGAGATACATGAATAGAAGGCACTGACATCTGACTGGGAAGACACTGGGACATGACTGGAAGGCACTGAACTTAACTGGAAGTCACTGACATGTGACTGCAAGGCACTGACACATGACTCATATGGCACGGATACATGATAGGGAAGGCAGGGACACGTGACTTGAAAGAAATGACAAGTGATTTGTAAGACAGTGACATGTGACAGGAAAGCACTGACACGCCACTACCAAAACATTGACATATGAGTAGAAGGCGCTGACATGTGACTGGAAGGCACTGACACGTGACTCAGATGGCACCGACCCGTGACAGGGAAGGTTCATTCACATGACTTGAAGACAGTGACACCTGACTTGGAAGGCAGTGACATTTGACTGGGAAGGCAATTCACATGGCTAGAAGGCACTGATACATACTAGAATGCTCTGATACCTGACATGGAAGGCACTGACACATGACTCAGAAGGAAGAGACGCATGACAGGGAAGACAATGGCACGTGACCAAGGGGCACTGACACATGAATGGGAAGGTAGTGACAACTGACTGGAAGGCACTGACACGTGAGAGGGAAAGCAGCGACGCATGAATGGGAAGGAGGTGTACGTGACTAGAAGGCACTGACACGTTATTTGAAGGCACAGAAACATGGCTGGCATGCGGTGACACGTGACATGGGGGACAATGACCTGTGAATAGAAGGCAGTGACACATCACTTGTAGGCAATTACATGTGACTTGGAAGGCAGTGACACGTTACTGCAAGTGATATATTACACTGACACGTGAGTCCGAAGGAACTGACAGATGTCTGGAAGGCACTGACTCATGACTCAGGTGGCACTGACACGTGATATAGAAGGCAGATTTTCAGTAAAGGAAAGCAATGACACCTGACTTGGAAGGCAGTGACATATGACTACAAGGCACAGAAATGAGACTAGGAAGGCAGAGACACCTGAATGCAAGACACTGACATGTGTCCTGGAAGGCAGTGTCACGTGACTAGAAGGCACTGACACGTGACTCTGATGGCACTCACACATGACAGGGAATGCAGTGACACTTGACTAAGGGACTGACATGTGACTGGGAAGGTATTTACACGTGACTGGAAGGCACTGACACGTGACTCTGATGGCACTTACACATGACAGGGAATGCAGTGACACTTGACTAAGGGACTGACATGTGACTGGGAAGGTATTGACACGTGACTGGAAGGCACTGACACGTGACTCAGATGGCACAGACACCTGACAGAGAAGGTAGCTTCACGAGATTTGAAAGCAATGACACCCAACTTGGAAGGCAGTGACAAGTGACTGGGAAGGCAGTGACGCATGACTGCAAGGTACTGACACGTGAGAGCAAAACCAGTGATACGTGATTGCAAGGCACTGGCAAGTGTCTCAGATGGCACTGACACGAGACTTGAAGGAAAACACACATAACTTGGAAGGCAGTAATACGTGATTGTGAAGGCAGGGACACATGACTAGAAGGCACTGACATGTGACTTAGGTGGGAGTGATACGTGACTGGGAAGGCAGTGACACGTTACATGACACTTGACTCTGAAGGCACTGACACATGTCTGGAAGAAACTGGCTTATGATGCAGGTGGCACTTACACGTGACATTGAAGGCAGTTTCTCATGAATGGAAAGCAATGAAAACTGACATGGAAGGCAGTTACATATGACTACAAGGCACAGAAACGTGACTAGCGAGGCAGAGACACGTGAATGTAAGGCACTGACATGTGTTCTGGAGGGCAGTGTCACGTGACTAGAAGGCACTGACATGTGACTCAGATTGCACTGACACATGACAGGGAAGGCAGTGACATGTAACTTTAAGGGATTGATATGTGACTGGGAAGTTAACACGTTACTTCAAGGCACTGACATGTGTCTCAGATGTCACAGACACATGACAGGGAAGGTAGTTTCAAGTGACTTGAAGGCAACGACACCTGACTTGGAAAGAAGTGACACGTGACTAGAAAGGCAGTGCAGGTGGCTAGAAGCCACTGACACGTACTGGAAGGCATTGATACGGGACTTGGAAGGCACAGACATGTGACTCAGTGGGAACTGACACATGACAGGGAAGGCAGTGGCACGTGACCAGAATGCAATGACACATGAGTGGCAAGGCAGTGACACGTGAATGCAAGGCATTGACAGGTGACTGGGAAGGCAATGACTCATGAATGGAAGTTACTGACCAGTGACAGCAGAACAAGTGATATGTGATTGCAAGGCACTGTCAAGTGTCTCAGATGGCACTGACACGTAAATTGAAGGAAAAGACACATGACTTGGAAGGCAGTAACATGTGAGTTCAAGGAACTGACACGTGACTGTGAAGGCAGGGAAACGTGACTGGAAGGCACTGACATGTGAATGGGAAGACACTGAAACGTGACTGAAAGACAATAAACTTGTCTGGAAGGCACTGACATGTGACTGTGAAGGCACTGAGTTGTGACTGGAAGGCAATGAACTTGACTGGAAGGCACTAACGTGTGATTATGAAGACAGTGACATGTGACTACAAGGCACCACCACGTACTTGAAGGCACTGACACGTGACTCAAATGGCACGGACACATGACAGGGAAGGCAGTGACACATGATTGGGAAGGCAGTGCACGTGGCTAGAAGTTACTGACACTTACAGGAAGGCACTGACACGGGACTTGGAAGTCACTGACACATGACTCAGAAAAACCTGACACTTGACAGGAAAGGCATTGGCACGTGACCGGAAGGCACTGACACATGAATGGGAAGGCAGTGACACGTGACTCTAAGGAACTGACATATGACTCAGAAGGCAGGGACATGTGACATCAGGGCACTGACATGTGCCCTGGAAGGCAGTGTCACATGACGAGAAGGCACTGGCATGTGACTCAGATGGCACAGTCATGTAACAGGTAAGGCTGTGACATGTGAGTTGAAGGCAATGACATATGATTTGGAAGGCAGTGACACATGCCCTGAAGGGAATGACATGTGACTTCGAAAGTAGTGACACGTGACTTCAAGGCAATGACACGTGACTCTAATGGCACAGACACATGACAGGAAAGGTAGTTTCACGTGATGTGAAAGCAATGACACCTGACTTGGAAGGCAATGACACGTTACTTGCAAGGTGGTGTCCCGTGCCAGGAATGTATTAACATGTGACTGGAAAGGCAGTGGCACATTACTGCAAGGCACTGACACTTGACTCCGAAGGCACTGACACGTGGCTGTAAGCCACTGACTCATGACTCAGATGGCAATGACACATGATATTGAAGGCAGTTTCTCATGACTTGAAATCAATGACACATGACTTGGAAGGCAGTGACATATGACTAGAAGGCACTGAAACATATCCTAGAAGGCAGAGACACGTGAATGCAAGGAATGACATGTGTCCAGAAGACAGTGTCACGTGACAAGAAGGCAATGACACGTCATTGTGATGGCACTGACACATGACAGGGAAGGCTCTGAAATGTGTATTGAAGGAAATGAAACTTGATTTGATAAGCAGGGACATGTGAGAGAAAGGTACAGTAACGTGATTGGTTAGGTAGGGACATGTGTCAGGAAGGCAGTGACATGTGAAAGGTAAAGCAGTGACACGTGACTGGAAGGCACTGACACCTGACTCAGACATGTGACAGGGAAGGTAGTTTCATGTGACTTTAAGGCAATGTCACCTGACTTGGAAGGCAGTCACACGTGACTGGAAAGGCAGTGCATGTGGCTAGAAGGCACTGACACGTACTGGAAGGCACTGACACGTGACTTGGTAGGCATTGACACGTGATTCAGAAAGCACTGACACGTGACAGGGAAGGCAGTGGCACGTGACTACAAGGCACTGCCATGTGACTGGAAAGCACTGACCCGTGACCCATATGGCACGGACACATGACATGGAAGGCACTGACACATGACTGCAAGGCACTGACCCATGACTCCTATAGCACGGCTATGTGATAGGGAAGGCAGTGACACGTGACTTGAAGGAAATGACACGGGACTTGTAAGGCAGTGACACGACAGGAAAGCACTGACACGCCACTGGGAAGCCATTGACACGTGACTAGAAGGTGCTGATATGTGACTTATATGTCAAGACACGTGAAAGGGAAAGCGGTGACATGTGACTTGAAGGCAAAGACACGTGAATTGGAAGTCAATGACATGTGACCAGAAGGCAATGACACATTACTGGAAGGCACTGACACGTGCCTGGGAAGCCATTGACAGATGACTAGGGGGCGATGACAGGTGCCTGGAAGGCACTGACACCTTACTCAGATGGCACAGACACCTGCCAGGGAAAGTAGTTTCACGTGACTTGAAGGCATTGTCAACTGACTTGGAAGATAGTGACACGTGACTGGGAAGGCAGTGCATGTGGCTAGAACACACTGACAAGTACTGGAATACACTGACACGGGACGTGGAAGGCACTGCCATGTGACTCAGAAGGAACTGACATGTGACAGGGCAGGCAGTGACTCGTGACCAGAAGGCACTGACACATGAATTGGAAGGCACGGCCACGTGACTAGAAGGCACTGACACGTGACTGGAAGACACTGACACGTGACTTCAAGGCACTGACACATGACTGGCAAGACACTGACATGTGACTGGAAGGCACTGACTCGTGCCTGGAAGGCACTGACATGTGACTGAGAAGGCACTGACATGTGACTGGAAGGCACTAAGCAGTGACTAAGATGGAACTTCCACATGACATGGAAGGCAGTGACACGTGACAAGAAAGTACTGACATGAAACTCTGATGGCACTGAAATGTGACTTGAAGGCAATGACTCATGACATGGAAAATAGTGACATGTGAGTTCAACGAACTGACTTAAGGACAGTGACAAGTACTGGAAGGGACTGACACGTAACTAGAAAGCACTGACAGGTGACTTGAAGGTACATACACGTGACTGGAAGGTACTGACAAAAGACTCATATGGCACAGGCACATGAAAGGGAAGACAGTGACACGTGACTTGAGGGCAGAGACATGTGACATAGAAGCCAGTGATATGTGACAAGAAGGCACTGACAAGTGACTGGAAGGCACTGACATTTGATGGATATGGCACAGAAACGTGGCAGGGAAGGTAGTTTCACGTAACTTGAAGGCAATGATACCTGACTTGTATGGGAATGACACGTGACTAGAAAGGCAGTGCACGTGGCTTGAAGGCACTGACCCATACTAGAAGGCACTGACACGGGGTTTGGATGTCACTGACACATGACTCAGAAGGAACTGACACGTTACAGGGAAGGCAGTGGCGCGTGACTACAAGGCACTGACACGTGACTGGAAGGCACTGACCCGTGACTCATATGGCACGGACACATGACAGGGAAGGCACTGACATGTGACTGCAAGGCACTGACACATGACTCCTATAGCACGGATACATGATAGGGAAGGCAGTGACACGTGACTTGAAGGAAATGACGCATGACTTGTAAGGCAGTGACATGACAGGAAAGCACTGACACGCTACTGGGAATCCATTCACACCTGACTAAAAGATGCTGACACGTGACAAGAAGGCACTGTCTTGAGAATCATATGGCAAGACACGTGAAAGGGAAAGAGGTGACATGTGACTTGAAGGCAAAATCACGTGACTTGGAAGCCAGTGACATGTAACAGGAAGGCACTGACACATGACTGGGAAGCCATTGACACATGACAAGGAGGCGATGACAGGTGACTGTGAGGCACTGACACGTGACTCAGATGGCACAGACATCTGCCAGGGAAAATAGTTTCACGTGACTTGAAGGCAATGTCAACTGAATTGGAAGGCAGTGACACGTGACTGTGAAGGCAGTGCATGTGGCTAGAACACACTAACAAGTACTGGAATGCACTGATATGGGATGTGGAACTGAAACGTGACAGGGCAGGCAGTGGCTCTTGACCAGAAGGCACTGACACATGAATGGGAAGTCAAGGCAACGCAACGTGACTAGAAGGCACTGACTCGTGACTGGAAGGCACTGACATGTTACTTCAAGGCACTGACAGATGACTGGCAAGAAACTGACATGTGACTTGAAGGCACTGAGTCCTGCCTGGAAGGCACTGACATGTGACTGAGAAGGCACTGACATGTGACTGGAAGGCACTAACCAGTGACTAAGGCGGATCTGCCACATGACATGGAAGGCAGTGACACGTGACAAGAAGGAACTGACATGAAACTCTGATGTCACTGAAACGTGACTTGAAGGCAATAACTCGTGACTTGGAAAACAGTGACACGTGAGTTCAATGAACTGACACGTGACTGGGAAGGCAGTGATACATAACAAAAAGGCACTGATATGAAACGCTGATGGCACTGAAACGTGACTTGAAGGCAATGACTCGTGACTTGGAAAACAATGACATGTGAGTTCAAGGAACTGACACGTGACTGTAAAGACAGTGACAAGTGACAGAAGGGATTGACGAGTGACTAGAAAGGATTGACAGGTGATTTGAAGGTACGTACACATGACTGGAAGGTACTGACAAGTGACTCATATGGCAGAGACACGTGAAAGGGAAGGCAGTGACACGTGACTCTGATGGCACTGATTCATGACAGGGAATGCAGTGACACTTGACTAAGGGACTGACATGTGACTGGGAAGGTATTGACACGTCAATTCAAGGCACCTACACGTGACTCAGATGGCACAGACACCTGAAAGACATGGTAGTTTCACGTGACTTGAAGGCAATAACACCTGACTTGGAAGGCAGTGACAGGTGACTGGGAAAGCAGTGATGCAGGACTGCAAGGTACTGATACGTAAGAGTGAAAGCAGTGATACGTGATTGTAAGGCACTGTCAAGTGTCTCAGTTGGCACTGACATGAGACTTGAAGGAAAAGACACATGACTTGGAAGGCAGTAACACGTGAGTTCAAGGAACTGACACGTGAATGTGAAGGCAGTGACACGTGACTGGAAGGCACTGACATGTGACTTAGGTGGCAGTGACATGTGACTGGGAAGGCAGTGACACGTTACTGCATGTGATACGTTAGAGTGACACTTGACTCTGAAGGCACTGACACGTGTCCAGAAGAAACTGACTTATGACTCAGGTGGCACTTACACGTGATATTAAGGCAGTTTCTCATGGATGGAAAGCAATGACATCTGACTGGGTAGGCAGTAACATAAGACTACAAGGCACAGAAAGGTGACTGGGGAGACAGAGACATGTGAATGCAAGGCACTGACATGTGTCATGGAGGGCAGTGCCACGTGACTAGAAGGCACTGACATGTGACTCAGATTGCACTGACACATGACAGGGAAGGCAGTGTCACGTGACATTAAGGGACTGATACGTGACTGGGAAGGTATTGACACGTGATTTCAAGGTATTGACACATGACTCAGATGTCACAGATATGAGACAGGGAAGGTAGCTTCACGTGACTTGAAGGCAATGAAACCTGACTTGGAAAGAAGTCACACGTGACTGGAAAGGCAGTGCAGGTGTCTAGAGGGCACTGACACGTACTGGAAGTCATTGATATGGGACTTGGAAGGCACAGACACGTGACTCAGTGGGAACTGACACATGACAGGGAAGGCAGTGGCACGTGACCAGAAGGCCTTGACACATGAATGGGAAGGCAGTGACACGTGAATGCAAGGCATTGACAGGTGACTGGGAAGGCAATGACTCATGAATGGAAGGTACTTACCAGTGACAGTGGAACAAGTGATATGTGATTGCAAGGCACTGTCAAGTGTCTCAGAAGGCATTGACACATGAATTGAAGGAAAAAACACATGAATTGGAAGGCAGTAACATGTGAGTTCAAGGAACTGACACGTGACTGGAAGGCACTGACATGTGACAGGGAAGACACTGAGACTTGACTGGAAGGCAATAAACTTGACTGGAATGCACTGACACGTGACTGGGAAGGCACAGAGTTGTGACTGGAAGGTACTAACTTGTGATTATGAAGACAGTGACATGTGACTACAAGGCACCTCCACATACTGGAAGGAACTGACACGTGACACAAACGGCACGGACACATGACAGGAAAGGCAGTGACACATGACTGGGAAGGTAGTGCACGTGGCTAGAAGGCACGGACACTTACAGGAAGGCACTGACACGGGGCTTGGAAGTCACTGACACATGACTCAGAAGGAACTGACATTTGACAGGAAAGGCTTTGGCACGTGACCGGAAGGCACTGACACACAAATGGGAAGGCAGTGACACGTGACTGGAAGGAACTGACATATGACTCAGAAGACAGGGACACATGAACACAGGGCACTGACATGTGCCTTGGAAGGCAGTTTCACATGATAATAATGCACTGGCACGTGATTCAGTTGGCACAGTCATGTGACAGGGAAGGCTGTGACACGTGAGTTGAGGGCAATGACATATGATTTGGAAGGCAGTGACACGTGCCCGGAAAGGAATGGCATGTGACTGGGAAAGTAGTGACACGTGACTTCAAGGCACTGATACGTGACTCAGATGGCACAGACACGTGACAGGATAGATAGTTTCATGTGACGTGAAAGCAATGACAACTGACTTGGAAGGCAATGACACGTTACTTGCAAGGTGGTGTCCAGTGCCAGGAATGTATTAACATGTGACTGGGAAGGCAGTGACACATTACTGCAAGTTACTGACACTTGACTCCAAAGGCACTGGCACGTATCTGGAAGCCACTGACTCATGACTCAGATGGCAATGACACGTGATATTGAAAGCAGTTTCTCGTGACTTGAAAGCAATGACACCTGACTTGGAAGGTAGTGACATATGACTAGAAGGTACTGAAACGTAACTGAGAAGGCAGAGACACGCGAATGCAAGGCACTGACATGTGTCTGGAAGGCAGTGTCACGTGACTAGAAGGCACTGACTCTAGACTCCGATGGCACAGACACATGACAGGGAAGGCAGTGAAATGTGTATTGAAGACAATGACACTTGATTGTTAAGCAGGGACATCTGAGAGGAAGGCATGGACACGTGATTGTGAAGGTAGTGACATGTGCCAGGAAGGCACTGATATGTGACAGGTAAAGCAGTGACACATTGACTAAGAGGCACTTACACATGACTCAGATTGCACAGACATGTGACAGGGAAGGTAGTTTTACGTGACTTTAAGGCAATGTCACCTGACTTGGAAGGCAGTTACACGTGACTGGAAAGGCAGTGCACCTGGCTAGAAGGCACTGCCACGTGACTGGAAGGCACAGACCCGTGACTCATATGGCACGGAAACATGACAGGGAAGGCACAGAAAAGTGAATACATGGCACTGACACATGACTCCTATAGTACGGATACGTGATAGGGAAGGTAGTGACACGTGAATTGAAGGAAGTGACACTTGACTTGTAAGGCACTGACACGTGACAGGAAAGCACTGACACGCCACTGGGAAGCCATTGACACGTGATTAGAAGGTGCTGACCCGTGACAAGAAGGCACTGACACGTGACTCAGATGGCACCAACACATGACAGGGAATGTAGATTCACGTGACTTGAAGGCAATGACACCTGACTTGGAAGGCAGTGACATGTTACTGGGAAAGTAGTGCACATGGCTAGAAGGCACTGACATGTACTGGAATGTTCTGATACCCGACAAGGAAGACACTGACATGTGACTCAGAAGGAAGAGACACATGACAGGGAAGACAATGACACATGAAAGAAAGGCACTGAAACATGAATGGGAAGGCAGGGACACCTGACTGGAAGGCACTAACACATGAGAGGAAAGGCTGTGACACGTGACTTAAACGCAATGACACCTGAATTGGAAGGCATTGTCACGTGACTGGAAGACACTGACAGTGACTTGAAAGGCAGTGCACATGACTAGATGCACTGACACGAGACTTGAATGCACTAACACGTGACTGGTAAGGCACTGACATGTGACTATAAGGCACTTCCCCGTGATTGAAAGGCACGGACACGTGAATCATATGGCACAGACACGTGAAAAGGAACGCAGAGAAACGTGACTGGAAGGCAAATACACGTGACTTGGAAGCCAATGACGTGAACGGAAGGCACTGACATGTGACTGGGAAGCCATTGGCACATGACTAGGAGGTGATGACAGGTGACTCAGATGGCACAGACATGTGACAGGGAAAGAAGTTTCACGTGACTAGAAGGCAATGTCAACTGACTTGAAAGGCAGTGACACGTGACTGGGAAGGCAGTGCATGTGGCTAGAACGCACTGACAAGTACTGGAATGCACTGACACAGGACGTGGAAGGCACTGCCACTTGACTCAGAAGGAACTGACACGTGACAGGGCAGGCTGTGGCTCCTGACCGGAAAGCACTGACACATAATGGGAAGGCAGTGCCACGTGACTAGAAGGCACTGACACGTGACTGGCAAGACACTTACATGTGACTTGAAGGCACTGACTCGTGCCTGGAAGGAACTGACATGTGACTGGAAGGCACTAACCAGTGATTAAGATGGATCTGCCACATGACATGGAAGGCAGTGACACGTGACAACAAGGAACTGAGATGAAACTCTGATGGCAATGAATCGTGACTTGGAAAACAGTGACACGTGAGTTCAACGAACTGACACTTGACTGCGAAGGCAGTGATACATAACAAAAAGGCCCTGTTATGAAAAGCTGATGGCACTGAAATGTGACTTGAAGGCAATGACTCGTGACTTGGAAAACAGTGACATGTGAGTTCAAGGAACTGACACGTGACTGTAAAGACAGTGACAAGTGACTGGAAGGGACTGACACGTGACTGGAAAGCACCCACAGGTGACTTGAAGGTACTTACACGTGACTGGAAGTCACTGACTAGTGACTCATATGGCACAGACACGTGAATTGAAGGCAAAGACATGTGACTTGGAAGCCAGTGACGTGTGACAAGAAGGCACTGACAAGTGACTGGAAGGCACTGACAGGTGATGCATATGGCACAGACACGTGACAGGGAAGGTAGTTTCACGTAACTTGAAGGCAATGACACCTGACTTGTACGGCAATGACACGTGACTAGGAAGGCAGTGCACGTGGATAGAAGGCACTGACCCATACTGGAAGGCACTGACACGGGGCTTGGAAGGCACTGACATATGACTCAGAAGGAACTCACATGTTACAGGGAAGGCAATGGCACGTGACCTGAAGGCACTGACACACGAATGTGAAGGCAGAGACATGTGACTGGAAGGCATTGACACGTGACAGGACAAGCAGTGATACGTGACAGGGAAGGAAGTGCCCGTGACTAGAAGGCACTGACACGTGATTTTGAAGGCAGTGACACATGACTGGAAGGCACTGACATGACTCTCAGATGGAACTGATACGTGACTTGAAGTAAATGACACATATCTTGGAAGGCAGTAACACGTGAGTTCAAGGAACTGACAAGAGACTGTGAAGGCAGAGACACGTGAATGGAAGGCACTGACATGTGACTGGGAAGACACTGAGACATGACTGGAAGGCACTGAATGTAACTGGAAGTCACTGACATGTGACTGCAAGGCACTGACACATGACTCATATGGCACGGATATGTGAGAGGGAAGGCAGGGACACGTGACTTGAAAGAAATGACATGTGACTTGTAAGGAAGTGACACGTGACAGGAAAACACTGACGCACCACTGCGAAGCCATTGACATGTTACTAGAAGGCTTTGACACATGACTGGAAGGCACTGACACGTGACTCAGATGGCACCGACACGTGACAGGGAAGGTAGATTCACGTGACTTGAAGAGAATGACACCTGACTTGGAGGGCAGTGACATGTGACTTGGAAGGCAGTGACATATGAATAGAAGGCACTGAATCGTAACAGAAGGAAGAGACACATGAATGCAAGGCACTGATATGTGTCTGGAAGGCAGTGTCATGTGACTAGAAGGCACTGACACGTCACTCTGATGACACTGACACATGACAGGGAACACTGTGAAATGTGTATTGAAGTCAATGACACTTTATTTGATAACTGGGACATGTGAGAGGAAGGGACTGACCCGTGATAGGGAAGGTAGTGACATGTGCCAGAAATGCACTGACATGTGACAGGTAAAGCAGTGAGATGTGACTCGAAGGCACTGACACATGACTCAGATTGCACAGACATGTGACAGGGAAGGTAGTTTCATGTGACTTTAAGGCAATGTCACCTGACTTGGAAGGCAGTCACACGTGACTGGAAAGGCAGTGCACGTGGCTTGAAGGCACTGACCCATACTGGAAGGCACAGACACGTGACTTGTTAGGCACTGACATGTGAATCAGAAGGAACTGACACGTGCCAGGGAAGGCAGTGACACGTGATTACAAGGCACTGCCTCATTACTGGAAGGCACTGCCTCATTACTGGAAGGCACTGACCCGTGACTCATATGGCATGGAAATGTGACAGGGAAGGCACTGACACGTGAGTTCAAGGCACTGCCACATGACTCCTATAGCACGGATACATGATAGGGAAGGCAGTGACACGTGATTTGAAAGAAATGACATGTGACTTGTAAGGCAGTGACTCCTGACAGGAAAGCACTGACACACCACTGCCAAGCCATTGACATGTGACTAGAAGGCACTAACACGTGACTGGAAGGCACTGACACGTGACTCAGATGGCACCGACATGTGACCAGGAAGGTAGATTCACGTGACTTGAAGACAATGACACCTTATTTGGAAGGCAGTGACATGTGACTGGGAAGGCAATGCACATGGCTAGCAGGCACTGTCACGTACTGGAAGGCTCTGATATCTGACATGGAAGGCACTGACATGTGACTCACAAGGAAGAGACACATGACAGGGAAGACAATGGCACGTGACCGAGGGGCACTGACACATGAATGGGAAGGCAGTGACAACTGACTGGAAGGCATTGACAGGTGAGAGGGAAAGCAGTGACACATGAATGGGAAGGCAGTCTACGTGACTAGAAGGCACTGACATGTTATTTGAAGGCATGGACACATGACTGGCATGCAGTGACACGTGACATGGGGGAGAGTGACCTGTGAATAGAAGGCAGTGACACATCACTTGAAGGCAATGACACGTGACTTGGAAGGCACTGACATGTTACTGCAAGTGATACATTACACTGGCACATGAGTCCGAAGGCACTGACAGGTGTCTTGAAGGCACTGAACCATGACTCAGGTGGCACTGACACGTGATACAGAAGGCAGATTCTCAGGAAAGGAAACCAATGACACCTGACTTGGAAGGCAGTGACATATGACTACAAGGCACAGAAATGTGACTAGGAAAGCAGAGACATGTCAATGCAAGGCACTGACATGTGTTCTGGAATGCAGTGTCATGTGAATAGAAGGCACTGACACGTGACTCTGATGGCACTAACACATGACAGTGAATGCAGTGACACTTGACTATGGGACTGAAATGTGACTGGGAAGGTATTGACACGTCACTTCAAGGCACGTGACTTGAAGACAATGACACCTGACTTGGGAGGCAGAGACAACTGACTGGGAAGGCAGTGATGCATGACTGCAAGGTACTGACACGTGAGAGCAAAACCAGTGATATGTGATTGCAAGGCCCTGTTAGTGTCTCAGATGGCACTGACATGAGACTTGAAGGAAAAGACACATGACTTGGAAGGCAGTAACACGTGAGGTCAAGGAACTGACACGTGACTGTGAAGGCAGTGACACATGACTGGAAGGCACTGACATGTGACTTAGTTGGCAGTGACACGTGACTGGGAAGACAGTGACATGTTACATGACACTTGACTCTGAAGGCACTGACACGTGTCTTGTAGAAACTGACTTATGACTCAGGTGGCACTTACACATGATATTGAAGGCAGATTCTCATGAATGGAAAACAATGACACCTGACTTGGAAGGCAGTGACATATGACTAGAAGGCACTGAAACATGACTGGGGAGGCAGAGACACGTGAATGTAAGGCACTGACATGTATCCTGGAGGGTATTGTCACGTGACTAGAAGGTACTGACATGTGACTCAGATTGCACTGACACATGACAGGGAAGGCAATGACATGTGACTTTAAGGGACTGATATGTGACTGGGAAGGTAACACGTGACTTCAAGGCACTGAAACGTGACTCAGATGTCACAGACACGTGACAGTGAAGGTAGTTTCAAGTGACTTGAAGGCAACGACACCTGACTTGGAAAGAAGTGACACGTGACTAGAAAGGCAGTGCAGGTGGCTAGAAGGCACTGACACGTACTGGAAGGCACTGATACGGGACTTGGATGGCACAGACAAGTGACTCAGTGGGAACTGACACATGACAGGGAAGGCAGTGGCCCAGGACCAGTAGGCATTAAAACATGAATGGGAAGGCAGTGACACATGAATGTAAGGCTTTGACAGGTGACTGGGAAGGCAATGACACATGAATGGAAGGTACTGACCAGTGAGAGCAGAACAAGTGATATGTGATTGCAAGGCACTGTCAAGTGTCTCAGATGGCAATGGCACGTGAATTGAAAGAAAAGACACATGACTTGGAAGGCAGTAAAACGTGAGTTCAAGGAACTGAGACGTGACTGTGAAGGCAGGGAAATGTGACTGGAAGGCATTGACATGTGACTGGGAAGGCACTGAGTTGTGACTGGAAGGAAATGAACTTGACTGGAAGGCACTAACGTGTGATTAGGAAGACAGTGACATGTGATTACAAGGCACCTCCACGTACTGGAAGACACTGACACGTGACTCAAATAGCACGGACACATGACAGGGCAGTCACTGACAAATGACTGGGAAGGCAGTGCACGTGATAAGAAGGCACTGACTGTTACAGGAAGGCCCTGGCACGGGGCTTGGAAGTCACTGACACATGACTCAGAAATAACTGACACTTGACAAAAAGGCATTGGCATGTGATCGGAAGCCACTGACACACAAATGGGAAGGCAATGACACGTGACTGGAAGGAACTGACATATGACTCAGAATGCAGGGACATGTGACACAAGGGCACTGACATGTGCCCTGGAAGGCAGTGTCACATGACGAGAAGGCACTGGCACGTGACTCAGATTGCACAGTCACATGACAGGGAAGGCTGTGACACTTGAGTTGAAAGCAATGTCATATGGTTTGGAAGGCAGTGACACGTGCCTGGAAGGGAATGGCATGTGACTGGGAAAGTAGTGACACGAGATTTCAAGGCACTGACACGTGACTCTGATGCACAGACACGTGACCGGAAACGTCATTTCACGTGACGTGAAAGCAAAGACACCTGACTTGGAAAGTAATGACACGTTACTTGCAAGGCGGTGTCCCGTGCCAGGAATGTATTAACATGTGACTGGGAAGGCAGTGGCACATTACTGCAAGGTACTGACACTTGACTCCGAAGGCACTGACACGTGTCTGGAAGCCACTGACTCATGACTCAGATGGCAATGACACATGATATTGAAGGCAGTTTCTCGTGACTTGAAAGCAATGACACCTGACTTAGAAGGCAGTGACATATGACTAACGGCACAGAAACATAACTGAGAAGGCAGAGACACATGAATGCAAGGCACTGACATGTGTCCAGAAGGCAGTGTAACGTAACTAGAAGGCACTGACACATCACTGCGATTGCACTGACACATGACAGGGAAGGCTGTGAAATGTGTATTGCAGGCAATGAAACTTGACTTGATAAGCAGGGAAATGTGAGACGAAGGCACCGACACGTGATTGGGAAGGTAGTGACATGTGCCAGGAAGGCACTGATATGTGATACATAAAGAAATGAAACGTGAATGGAAGGCACTGATACATGACTCAGATTGCACAACATGTGGCAGGGAAGGTAGTTTCACGTGACTTTAAGGTAATTTCACCTGACTTGGAAGGCAGACACACGTGACTGGAAAGGCAGTGCATGTGGCTAGAAGGCACTGACACGTACTGGAAGGCACTGACACGTGACTTGGTAGGCACTGACACGTGATGCAGAAGGAACTGACACGTGACTGGGAAGACACTGAGACGTGACTGGAAGGCAATAAACTTCACTGGAAGCCACTGACACGTGACTGGGAAGGCACTGCGTTGTGACTGGAAGGCAATGAACTTGACTGGAAGGCACTAACGTGTGATTAGGAAGACAGTGACATGCGACTACAAGGCACCACCACGTACTTGAAGGCACTGACACGTGACTCAAACGGCACGGACACATGACAGGGAAGGCACTGACACATGACTGGGAAGTCAGTGCATGTGGCTAGAAGGCACTGACACTTACCGGAAGGCACTGACATGGGGCTTGGAAATCATTGACACGTGACTCAGAAGGATCTGACACTTGACAGGAAAGGCATTGGTATGTGAACAGAAGGCACTGACACACGAATGGGGAGGCAGTGACACGTGACTGGAAGGAAGTGACATATAAGGCAGTGGCACGTGACTAAAAGGCACTGCCACGTAACTGTAAGGCAGTGACCCATGGCTCATATGGCACGGACAGATGACAGGGAATGCACTGACTCTAGACTACAATGCACTGACACATGACTCCTATAGCCCAGATACGTGATAGGGAAGGCAGTGACACGTGACTTTAAGGCAGTGACCATGACAGGAAAGCACTGAGAAGCCATTGATACGTGACTAGAAGGTGCTGACAAGTGACTCATATGGCACAGACACGTGAAAGGGAAGACAGAGGTACGTGAATTGAAGACAAAGACACGTGACTTGGAAGCCAGTGACATGTGACAGGAAGGCACTGACAAGTGACTGGAAGGCACTTACAGGTGATGCATATGGCACAGACACGTGACAGGGAAGGTAGTTTCACGTAACTTGAAGGCAATGACACCTGACTTGTATGGCAATGACACGTGACTAGGAAGGCAGTGCAAGCGGCTAGAAGGCACTGACCCATACTGGAAGGCAGTGACACAGGGCGTGGAAGGCACTGACACATAATTCAGAAGGAACTGACACGTTACAGGGAAGGCAGTGGCACGTTACCAGAAGGCACTGACACACAAATGGGAAGGCAGAGATATGTGACTAGAAGGCACTGACACGTGACAGGGCAAGCAGTGATTTGTGACTGGGAAGGAAGTGCCCATGACTAGAAGGCACTGACACGTGATTTTGAAGGCAGTGACACGTGACTGGAAGGAAATCACACATGACTTGGAATGCAGTAACATGTGAGTTCAAGGAACTGACACGTGACTGTGAAGGCAGTGACAAGTGACTGGTAGGCACTGAGATGTGACTGAAAGGCTCTGACACGTGACTGACATGGTACGGACATGTGACACTGAAGGCAGTGACACGTGACTTGTAGGAAATGACATGTGACATGTAAGGCAGTGACATGTGAGAGAAAGACACTGACACGTGAGTGGGAAGCAATTGACACGTGACTAAAAGGCTCTGACACATGACTTGAATGGCAGTGACACTTGACCTGAAAGCACTGACACTTGACTGGGAAGACAGTGACATATAACTGGAAGGCACTATCTGACTCAGATGGCACTAACACATGACCAGGAAGGCAGTGATATGTGACTGGAAGGCAATGAGAAGTGAATTGGAAGTCACTGACACATGACCTGAAGGCAGTGACACGTGACTGGGCAGGTGGTGGCACGTGACTGGAAGGCAGTGACACGTGACTTGAGATGAAGTAACATATGAATTGGCAGCACTTACCCTTGACTGGGAAGGTAGTGACCCATGACTAGAAGGCACTGACACGTTACTTGAAGGCACGGACACATGACTGGCCTGCACTGATGCATCACATGGGAGGCAGTGACATGTGAATAGAAGGCAGTGACACATGACTGGAAGGCACTGACACGTGACAGGGAAAGCAATGACACGTGACTGGGAAGGCAGTGCACGTGACTAGAAGGCACTGACACGTCTGGAAGGCACTGACACATGACTTCAAGGCACTGACACATGACTGGAGAGGCAGTGACCCATGATCTGAAGGCACTGACACACGATTTGATAGGCAGTGACTCGTGAGATGTAGGCACTGACCGTGATTGGGAAGGAAGTTACACATGACTGGAAAGCACTGAAATGTGACATGGAAAGCAGTGGCACGTGACCTGAAGGCATTGACACATGAATTGGAAGGCAGCATTACGTGAATGGAAGGCACTGGCATGTGACAGGGAAAGCAGTGACACGTAACTGGGTAGGCAGTGCACATGACCAAAAGGCACTGACAAGTACTGGAAGGCACTGACACATGACTTGTTAGGCACTGACACATGACTCAGAAGGAACTGACATGTGACAGGGAAGGCAGTCGTGCGTGACAGCAAGGCACTTACACATGAATGAAAATGCAGTGATATGTGCATTTAAGGCACTGACACGTGACAGGGTAAGCAGTGACATG
The DNA here is from genome assembly GCF_049115385.1 of Moschus berezovskii. Lineage (NCBI taxonomy): Eukaryota > Metazoa > Chordata > Mammalia > Artiodactyla > Moschidae > Moschus > Moschus berezovskii. The sequence continues at coordinate 62,536,650 of NC_142483.1, forward strand.
TGACTGGGAAGGTAGTGCACGTGACTAGAAGGCAATGATACATACGGAAAGGCACAGATACGTGACTGGAAAGCACTGACATGTGACTTCAAGGCACTCACACATGACTGGAAAGACATAGACACGTGCCTGGAAGGCAGAGACTCGTGCCTGGAATTCACTGACACGTGACTGGGAAGGCAAAGACATGTGACTGGAATGCACTGACAAGTGACATAGATGGAATTAACACGTGACAGGGAAGCCAGTGTCATGTGACAAGTAGGCACTGACATGAAAATCTGATGGCACTGATACATGACTAGAAGGTAATTACTCATGACTTGGAAAGCAGTGACACGTGAGTTCAAGGAACTGACATGTGACTCTGAAGGCATGACATGTGACTGGAAGGCACTGACACATGACTGGAAAGGAGTGACATGTGACTGGGAAGGTGGTGAAACGTGACTTCAAGACACTGACATGAGAATAGGAAGGCAGTGATACATGACTGGAAGGAACTGACATGTGACACAGAAGGTAGGAACACATGACCATAAGGCACTGAAATGTGCACTGGAAGGCAGTTTCACTGATATGTGACTGGGTAATGACATGAAACTTGGTAGAGACATGTGACTGGAAGGCACTGAAATGAAACTCTGATGGCACAGAAACCTGACTTGAAGGCAATGAATCGTGACTTGGAAAGCAGGGATATGTGAGTTCAAGGAACTGACAAGAGATTGTGAAGAAACTGACAGGTGTCTGGAAAGCAATGACACGTGACTCAGATCGCACAGACACGTGACGGGGAAGGTAGTTTCATAAGACTTGAAGGCAATGACACCAGACTTGGAACGCATTGTCACATGACTCATAAGGAACTGACACGTGACAGGGAAGGCAGTGGCATGTTATTGGAAGGTACTGAAACATGAATGGGAAAGCAGCAACACGTGACTGGAAGGTACTGACACGTGAAAGGGAAAGCAATGACATGTGATTGTGTAGGCAATGCACATGACAAGAAGGCACTGATACGTTACTTGAAGGCAAGGACACATGACTGGCGTGCATTGACACGTGAAATGGGAGGCAGTGACATTTGAATAGGCGGCAGAGACCCATGACCTGAAGGCAATAACACATGACTTGGAAGGCAGTGTCACATGACAGGAATTTATTAACACTTGACCTGAAGGTACTGACACGTGATTTGATAGCCAGGGACACGAGAGAGGAAAACACTGACTGGTGATTTTGCAGGTCATGACACGTGACTGGAAAGCCCTGACACGTGACAGGAAAGGCAGTGACATGTGACTGGAAGGCAATGACAGGTGACTGGGAGGGCTGCTGCTGCTGCGGCAGTGACATGTAAAAGAAGGCACAGACATGTGACTCGAAGTCCCTGAAATATCACTGGCAGGCACTGACACGTGATTTGGGAGGCAGTGACAGGTGTCTTCAAGGAAATGACACGTTACTGTAAAGAAACTGACAGGTGTCTGGAAACCACTGACACGTCACTCAGATCACACAGACACATAATGGGGAAGGTAGTTACACGTAACTTGAAGACAATGACACCTGCCTTGGAAGACAGGTGACACGTGACGGGGAAGGCAGTGCACCTGGCTTGAAGGCACTGACACGTACTGAAAGACACCAACACGGGACTTGGAAGGCACTGCCATGTGACTTAGAAGGAACTGACACATGACAAAGAAGGCAGTGGCATGTGACCAGAAGGCACTGACACATGAATGCGAAAGCAGCAACACATGACTGGAAGGCACTGACACGTGACAGGGAAAGCAGTGACACATGACTGGGTAGGCAGTGCATGTGACTAGAAGGCACGGAAACGTACTGGAAGGCACTGACACATGACTCAAATGGCATGGACACATGTCAGGGAAAGCAGTTTCACGTGACTTGAAGGCAATGACACCTGACTTGGAAGGCAGTGTCACGTGAGGGGGAAGGCAGTGCATGTGACTAGAAGGCACTGACACTTACTGGAAGGCACTGACACATGACTTGGTATGCACTGATATGTGACTCAGAAGGAACTGACATGTGAGAGGGAAGGCAGTCGCACGTGACCACAAGGCACTGACACATGAATGGGAAGGCAGTGACATGTGCCTTTAAGGCACTGACACGTGACAGGGTAAGCTGTTACATGTGACTGGGAAGGCAGTGCACATGACTAGAAGGCACTGACACGTACGGGAAGGCACTGATACGTGACTGGAATGCACTGACACGTGACTTCAAGGCACTCACTCATGACTGGAAAGACATAGACACGTGCCTGGATGGCACTGACTCGTGGCTGGAAGGCACGGACACGTGACTGAGAAAGCAATGACATGCGACTGTAAGGCACTGACAAGTGACTAAGATTGAACAGACGGCATTGAAACGTGACTTGAAGGCACTGGCTCCTGACTTGGTAAGCAGTGACATGTGAGTTCAGGGAACTGACACGTGACTGTGAAGGCAGTGACCCATGATTGGAAGGCTCTGACACATGACTGGAAGGAACTGACAAGTGACTTCAAGACACTGACACGTGAATATGAAGGCAGTGATACGTGACTGGAAGGAACTAACATGTGACTCAGAAGGCAAGGACACACGACCACAAGGCACTGAAATGTGCCCTGGAAGGCAGTGTCACGAAACTAGTAGGCACTGACATGTGACTCAGGTGGCACATTCATGTGACAGGGAAGGCTGTGACACGTGCCTGGAGGGAATGACATGTAACTGGGAAAGTAGGGACACGTTACTTCAAGGCACTGATACGTGACTCAGATGGCACAGACACGTGACAGGGAAGGTAGTTTCAAGTGCCTTGAAGGCAATGACACCTGACTTGGAAGGCAATGGCACGTGACATAGAAGGCAGGATCCATGCCAGGAATATATTATTACATGCCTGGGAAGGCAGGGACATGTTACTGAAAGGCACTGACACTTGACTCCTAAGGCACTGACATGTGTCTGGAATTCACTGACTCATGACTCAGATGACACTGACACGTGAATTTGAAGGCAGTTTCTCGTGACTTGAGAGCAATGACACCTGACTTGGAAGGCAGTGACATATGACTAGAAGGCACTGAAACGTAACTGGGAAGGCAGAGGAACGTGTATGCAAGGCACTGACATGTGTCCGGAAGGCAGTGTCACGTGACTCTAAGGCACTGACATGTGAATCAGATAGCACTGACACATGATAGGGAAGGCTGTGAAATGTGACTTGAAGGCAATGGCACATGATTTGATAGGCAGTGACACGCAAGAGGAAGGCACTGACACATGATCGGGAAGGTAGTGACATGTGATTGGAGGGCACTGACACGAATCTTTGATGGCACAGAAACCTGACTTGAAGGCAATGAATCGTGACTTGGAAAGCAGTGACATGTGAGTTCAAGGAACTGACATGAGATTGTGAAGAAACTGACAGGTGTCTGGAAAGCAATGACACGTGACTCACAGACACGTGACGGGGAAGGTAGTTTCACGTGACTTGAAGACAATGACACCTGCCTTGGAAGACAGGTGACCCGTGACGGGGAAGGCAGTGCACCTGGCTTGAAGGCACTGACACGTTCTGAAAGGCACCAACACGGGACTTGGAAGGCACTGCCACGTGACTCAGAAGGAACTGACACATGACAGGGAAGGCAGTGGCACGTTATTGGAAGGCACTGACACATGAATGGGAAAGCAGTAACACGTGATTGGAAGGCAATGACACGTGACAGGGAAAGCAGTGACACGAGACTGGGTAGACAATACACATGACTAGCAGGCATGGACATGTACTGAAAGGCATTGACACATGACTCAAATGGCATGGACACATATCAGGGAAAGCAGTTTCATGTGACTTGAAGGCAACGACACCTGACTTGGAAGGCAGCGACACATGAGTTGGAAGGCAGTGCATGTGACTAGAAGGCACTGACACATACTGGAAGGCACTGACACATGACTTGGTATGCACTACACGTGACTCAGAAGGAACTGACACGTGACAGGGTAGGCCATCGCACGATACCACAAGGAACTGACACATGAATGGGAAAGCAGTGACATGTGACTGGGAAGGCAATGTTCATGACTGGAAGACACTGACAAGTGACTAGAAGGGAATGACATATGACTGGGAAGGTAGTGGCAGGTGACTTCAACGCACTGGCATGTGATTTGAAGGCAGTGACATGTGACTGTAAGGAACTGATATGTGACTCAGAAGGCAGGGACACATGACTCAGAAGGAGCTGACAAATGACGGGGAAGGTGGTGATACGTGACTAGCTGGCCCTGACAAGTGAATCGAGGGCATTGGCTAGTGGCATTGAAAGCAGTGACATGTGACTTTAAGGAACTGTCAAGTGACTGTGAAGGAAGTGACCCATGACTGGAAGGCTCTGACACATTACTGGAAGGGAGTGACATGTGATTGGGAAGGTAGTGACACGTGACTTCAAGACACTGACACGTGAATAGGAAGGCAGTGACAAGTGACTTGAAGGGACTGACACGTGATTGGAAAGCACTGACAGGTGACTTGAAGGTACTTACACATGACTTCAAGGCACTGATACATGACAGGAAAGACCCTCACACATGACTGGAAGGCACTGACTTGTGCCTGGAAGGCACTGACATGTGACGCAGAAGGAGCTGACACATGACTGAGAAGGTGGTGACACGTGACTAGTTGGCCCTGACACGTGACTCAAAGACACTGGCTCGTCACTTAGAAAGCAGCGACACGTGAGTTTAAGGAACTGTCACGTGACTGTGAAGGCAGTGACCCATGACTGGAAGTCTCTGACACATGACTGGAAAGGAGTGACACGTGACTTCAAGACACTGACACTTGAATATGATGTTACTAAACCTGCAGAAATATTGAAATATTTCAGAGAACTTATTCACTGTACATTTAATTTATTTTATTTATAAAAGTTATGAACTGTAGAAAGTTTTACTTGTTGGGTCAAATGCTTGTTGCTTCAAATGCTTGTTGCGTTTGAAGTGCTAGTTACAAGAAAATCAAATACCTTCAATGTATAAATGCTATTAAGTTTTTAAAGGACTCTGGAGTATAAGTAAGTTTGTTTAAAGAAATTTAGTCTGTTCAACTTGAAAAAAATAAATAAAATTGGAAAAAAAAAAGGAAGGCAGTGACACACAACTAGAAGGAACTGACGTATGACTCAGAAGGCAGGGACACGTGACCACAGGGCACTGACATATGCCCTGGAAGGCAGTGTCACATGACTAGAAGGCACTGGCACGTGACTTAGATTGCAGAGTCACGTGACAGGGAAGGCTGTGACACATGACTTGAAGGCAATGACATATGATTTGGAAGGCAGGGACACGTGCCTGGAAGGGAATGACATGTGACTGGGAAAGTAGTGACACGTGACTTCAAGGCACTGACACGTGGCTCAGATGGCACAGACATGTGACATGAAAGGTAGTTTCATGTGACTTGAAAGCAATGACACCTGACTTGGAAGGCAATGACACGTTACTTGGAAGGCTATGTCTGGTGCCAGGATTGTATTAACATGTTACTGGGAAGGCAGTGGCACATTACTGTAAGGCACTGACACTTGACTCCGAAGGCACTGACACGTGTCTGGAAGCCACTGACTCAAGATTCAGATGACAATGACACGTGATATTGAAGGCAGTTTCTCGTGACTTGAAAGCAATGACACCTGACTTGGAAGGCAGTGACATATGAATAGAAGGCACTGAAACGTAACTGAGAAAGTAGAGACACGTGAATGCAAGGCACTGACATGTGTCCGGAAGGAAGTGATCACGTGAGTAGAAGGCACTGACACGTGACTCCGATGGCACTGACATATGACAGGGATGGCTGTGAAATGTGTATTGAATGCAATGACACTTGATTTGATAAGCAGGGACATGTGAGAGGAAGGCACCGACACGTGATTGGGAAGGTAGTGACATGTGACAGGAAGGCACTGAAATGTGACAAGTAAAGCAGTGACAAGTGACTCAGATCGCACAGACACATGACAGGGAAGGTAGTTTCATGTGACTTGAAGGCAATGACATCTGAGTTGGAAGGCAGTGACATGTGACTGGGAAGGCAGTGCACCTGGCTTGAAGGCACTGCCATGTACTGAAAGGCACCAACACGGGACTTGGAAGGCACTGCCACGTGACTCAGAAGGAACTGACACGTGACAGGGAAGGCAGTGCAAGTGCTAGAACTCACTGACAAGTACTGGAATGCACTGGCAAGGGACATGGAAGGCACTGCCATGTGACTCAGAACGAACTGACACGTGACAGGGCGGGCAGTGGCTCGTGACCGGAAGGCACTTCACATGAATGGGAAGGCAGTGACACGTGACTGGCAAGACATTGACATGTGACTTGAAGGCACTGACACGTGACTTCAAGGCACTGACACATGACTGGCAAGACATTGACATGTGACTTGAAGGCACTGACTCGTGCCCGGCAGGCACTGACATGTGACTGAGAATGCACTGACATGTGACTGGAAGGCACTAAACAGTGACTAAGATGGAACTGCCACATGACATGGAAGGCAGTGACACGTGACAAGAAAGTACTGACATGAAACTCTGATGGCAGTGAAACGTGACTTGAAGACAATGACTTGTGACTTGGAAAACAGTGACACATGAGTTCAACGAACTGACACGTGACTGGGAAGGCAGTGATACATAACAAAGAGGCACTGATATGAAACGCTGATGGCACTGAAACGTGACTTGAAGGCAATGACTCGTGACTTGGAAAACAGTGACATGTGAGTTCAAGGAACTGACACGTGACTGTAAAGACAGTGCCAAGTGACTGGAAGGGACTGACACGTGACTGGAAAGCACTGACATGTGACTTGAAGGTACTTACAAGTGACTGGAAGGCACTGATGTGTGACTGGGAAGACACTGAGACATGACTGGAAGGCACTAACGTGTGATTAGGAAGACAGTGACATGTGACTAAAAGGCACCTCCACGTACTGGAAGGCACTGACAAGTGACTCATATGGCACAGACACGTGAAAGGGAAGGCAGTGACATGTGACATGAAGACAAAGACATGTGACTTTGAAGCCAGTGACATGTGACAGGAAGGCACTGACATGTGACTGGAAGGCACTGACATGTGACCCATATGGCACAGACACGTAACAGGGAAAGTAGTTTCACTAAACTTGAAGACAATGACACCTGACTTGTACGGCAATGACACGTGACTTGGAAGGTAGTGCACGTGGCTAGAAGGCACTGACCCATAATGGAAGGCACTGACATGGGGCTTGGAAGGCACTGACACATGACTCAGAAGGAACTGACACATTACAGAGAAGGCAGGGGCACATGACCGGAAGGCACTGACAAATGAATGGGAAGGCAGAGTCATGTGACTGGAAAGCACTGACATGTGACAGGGAAAGCAGTGATACGTGACTTGGAAGGAAGTGCCCATGAAAGAAGGCACTGACAGGTCATTCTGAAGGCAGTGACACGTAACTGGAAGGCACTGACACAAGTCTCAGATGGAACTGATACATGACTTGAAGTAAATGACACATGACTTGCAAGGCAGTAACACGTGAGTTCAAGGAACTGACAAGAGACTGCGAAGGCAGAGACACGTGACTGGAAGGCACTGACATATCACTGGGAAGACACTGAGACATGACTGGAAGGCACTGAACTTAACTGGAAGTAACTGACACGTGACTGCAAGCCACTGACACATGACTCATATGGCACAGGTACGTGATAGGGAAGGCAGTGACACGTGACTTGAAAGAAGTGACAAGTGACTTGTAAGGCAGTGACATGAGACAAGAAAGCACTGACACACCACTACGAAGCCATTGACATGTGACTAGAAGGTGTTACGACATGACTGGAAGGAAATGATATGTGACTCAGATGTCACCGACCCGTGACAGGGAAGGTAGATTAACGTGACTTGAAGACAATGGCACCTGACATGAAAGGCAGTGACATGTGACTGGGAAGGCAGTGCACATGGCTAGAAGGCACTGACACGTACTGGAAGGCTCTGATATCTGACATGGAAGGCACTGACATGTGACTCAGAATTAAGAGACACATGACAGGGAAGACAATGACACGTGACCGACGGGCACTGACACATGAATGGGAAGGCAGTTACAACTGACTAGAAGGCACTGACACATGAGAGGGAAAGCAGTGACACATGAATGGGAAGGCAGTGCACGTGACTAGAAGGCAATGACACATTATTTGTAGGCATGGACACATGACTGGCTTGAAGTGACATGTGACATTGGAGGCAGTGACCTGTGTATAGAAGGCAGTGACACATCACTTGAAGGCAATGACACGTGACTTGGAAGGCAGTGACACGTTACTCTAAGTGATACATTACACTGACACTTGACTCCAAAGGCACTGACAGGTGTCTGGAAGGCACTGACTCATGGCTCAGGTGGCACTGACACATGATATAGAAGGCAGAATCTCAGGAAAGGAAAGCAATTACACCTGACTTGGAAGGCAGTGACATATGACTACAAGCCACAGAAACGTGACTAGGAAGGCAAAGACACGTGAATGCCAGGCACTGACATGTGACTGGGAAGACACTGAGATATGACTGGAAGGCAATAAACTTGACTGGAAGGCACTGACATGTGACTGGGATGGCACTGAGTTGTGACTGGAAGGCAGTGACTTGACTGGAAGGCACTAACGTGTGTTTAGGAAGACAGTGACATGTGACTAAAAGGCACCTCCACGTACTGGAAGGCACTGACACGTGACGCAAATGGCATGGACACATGATAGGGAAGGCAGTGACACAGGACTGGGAAGGCAGTGCACGTGGCTAGAATGCACTGACACTTATAGGAAGGCACTGACATGGGGCTAGGAAGTCACTGACACAAGACACAGAAGGAACTGGCACTTGACAGGAAAGGCATTGGCACATGACCGGAAAGCACTGACACATGAATGGGAAGGCAGTAACACGTGACTGGAAAGAACTGACATATGACTCAGAAGGCAGGGACGTGTGACCACAGGGCACTGACGTGCGCCCTGGAAGGCAGTGTCAAATGACTAGAAGGCACTGGCACGTGACTCAGGTGGCACAGTCACGTGACAGTGAAGGCTGTGACACGTGACTTGAAGGCAATGACATGATTTGGAAGGCAGTGACACATGCCTGAAAGGAAATGACATGTGACTGGGAAAGTAGTGACACATGACTTCAAGGCACTGACAGGTGATGCAGATGGCACAGACACGTGATAGGAAAGGTAGTTTCGCGTGACTTGAAAGCAATGACACCTGACTTGGAAGGCAATGACTTGTTACTTGGAAGGCGGTGTCCCGTGCCAGAAATGTATAAACATGTGACTGGGAAGGCAGTGGCACATTACTGCAAGTCACTGACACTTGACTCCGAAGGCACTGACACATGTCTGGAAGCCACTGACTCATGACTCAGATGGCAATGACACATGATATTGAAGGCAGTTTCTCGTGACTTGAAATCAATGACACCTGACTTGGAAGGCAGTGACATATGTCTAGAAGGCACTAAAACGTAACTGAGAAGGCAGAGACATGTAAATGCAAGGCACAGACATGTGTCCGGAAGGCAGTGTCACGTGATTAGAAGGCACTGACACGTGACTCCGATGGTACTAACACATGACAGGGAATGCTGTGAAATGTGTATTGAAGGCAATGACACTTGATTTGATAAGCAGGGACATGTGAGAGGAAGGCACCAACATGTGATTGGGAAGGTAGTGACATGTGCCAGGAAGGCACTGACATGTGACAGGTAAAGCAGTGACACGTGA